>NC_066528.1:3671413-3698091 GCF_024679095.1 Eriocheir sinensis | reverse complement strand
CTTCCATCGATTTTTTCATTGTTGTTGTTGTTGTTGTTGTTGTTGTTGTTGTTTTGTTGTTACTGTTGTGAATGATGTGCTTTTTATCTTTTGTGTTTTATCTTCTCTCACATTTTTATCTCTTATCTTTATCTTGCTCTTCTATCTTATCATTATTCTTCTTTATCATCTCATCACTACGGGCACTATTCATCACTACTTGTTTATCCTGCTAATAAGTAAACTAAAATGCGTTCTGTATAGCTGATGATAATAATGGCACTTGCACCATAATATAACACGAAAGATAATAAAATAGGAAATACAATGATAAAGAAAATGCGTGTAGGGAGGAAGGGAGGGGAGGGTAAGGAAGGGAGGATAAGGTAAAGGGAAGGGGACTGGGTAAGAGGGTAAGGAGAGGTTATGGGAGAGGGAAGGGGAGAGTGTAGAAGGGAAGGAAGGGGACTGAGGGAGAGGAAGGGAGGGAGGGAGGAAGGAGGATAGGTAAAGGGAGGGGTGAGGAGGAGGGCAAGAGAGTAAGGAGAGGTTATGGAGAGGGAAGGAGGTGTAGAAAGGAAGGAAGGGGAGTGAAACGGGAGGAAACGAGAGGAATGGGGTAGGAGGGAAGGAAAGGGAGGGGAGCAGGAGGGAAGTGAAGAGGGGAGGAGGGGGCCAGCAGGTAAGGGAGCATTAATTAAAGAAAAGGAACCAACGGATTTTACACCTGACTTTTTACGCAAATTAGCGAAAATCAGGTGAGGCAGAGGTCAGGTGAGTGGAGCTTAATTAAAGGTGTGTGTGTGTGTGTGTGTGTGTGTGTGTGTGTGTGTGTGTGTGTGTGTGTGAGAAGAGGTCGATTGATGTGGGAAATATTTAACAGGTCAGTGATGGTGGTGATGGTGGTGGTAGTGATGTTGATGAAGGTGATAGTATTGATAATGCAATGTTGATGTTCTTGATGTTAGTGATATGGGTTACTCGTGTAGGTGGAGGAGGAGGGGGAGGAGGAGGAGGAGGAGGAGGAGGATGTATCACATGGGTGTGACTACTGACAGGATGCTCCACCTTGGTGCGGAGATGAGGGAGAGAGAGAGGAGAGAGAGAGAGAGAGAGAGAGAGAGGAGAGAGAGAGAGAGAGAGAGAGAGAGAGAGAGAGAGAGAGAGAGAGAGAGAGAGAGAGAGAGAGAGAGAGAGAGAGAGAGAGAGAGAGAGAGAGATGATAGGATGCTTAAGGATAAAGGAGAAGAAAATGTTGTGAAAGTTAGAAGACAATGGAGGAAGAGGGAAAGAAGGGGTGGGGAGGGAGGTATGGAGGGGGACATGGGAGGGAGGGAGAGGGGAAGAGGAAAGGTCTGTAAAGAAGAAAAGGAAGAGAAAAGAAAGAATAGGAATGAAGAGAAAGCAATCAACAACCCTATTTATCATTTACTTATTCATTTTTAATTGTAACTTTTTTATCTTCATCATCATCATCATCATCATCAATTTTTTTTGTCTTTTTTTCTTCTTTATCAGCATCATACAAAGAGGAGGAAATGAAATATACAAGAAAGAAGAGGAATGAAAAGAAAGTAATCAACAATCTTATTTATCATTTATTTAATCCTATTTATTTGTAACTTTTTAATCATTGTCCTTCTTCATCTTCATCATCATCATCATTTTGTTCTTGTTCTTGTTCTTTTTCCTCTTTATCAGCTTCATACAATTCTTATCTCATCTCCCTTCCTCTCCCACTTCCCTTCCCGCCCCTGTACCGCCTCCACCCCTCTCTCACCCCTGACCCCTGACCCCCCCTCATCTCTGTATCAAAGTCAGATGTCCTTTGCCCCTCCCTCTCCGCCTCCCCCTCCCCCCCCCATCCCGCTCACACGCTCGATATAGTCCGTACACACACACACACACACACACACACACACACACACACACACACACACACACACACACACACACACACGCACACGGACACAGAAACACAAATATGTCAAAATCACCACTTTTCTTAATGCAACACAAAAAAGTACTTATATTCTGGAGAACAAAAGTAACGCAACACAACACAACCACAACACAACGCAACACAACAATACAAAACAAGCAACACCAATGAAAGAAAAGAAAAACAGCAGGATACGATCATATGTTCCCTTCTGCGCCATTATGCAACAAAACAACACCGTATTGCGCAACGCCATCTGTATGAGAGAGAGAGAGAGAGAGAGAGAGAGAGAGAGAGAGAGAGAGAGAGAGAGAGAGAGAGAGAGAGAGAGAGAGAGAGAGAGAGAGAGAGAGAGAGAGAGAGAGAGAGAGAGAGAGAGAGAGAGAGAGAGAAATGAATGATGATGTTCGTGTGTTGCTTTGTTTATCTCTCCTCTCTTCCTCTCCTTAGACACACACACACACACACACACACACACACACACACACACACACACACACACACACACGAACCGCAAACAATGACTTTTCTCCCATTAATCAAAATCATTCTCCATCATTACCTTCATTTTTTTTCTTTTTTTTTACTTGTTCTTTTTTTATTTTCTTCTTCTTCTTCTTCTTCTTCTTCTTCTTCTTCTTCTTCTTCTTCTTCTTCATTTTAATTTTCTTCTTACATATTGTTACCTTTTACCTTTTTACTCTTCATATTTTACGTTAGACAATAAATTAATCACTTCAGTATATATAACCACCACCACCACCACCACCACAACAACAACAACAACAACAACAACAACAACAACACTCCCCCGTGCAACACCTGGGCCCCGTGTATTGTTTGCATCCGTAATGAGGAAGTTTGTTTGTGCGTGAATGTGTTGTTTCCGTCGGCGCGTGTGTGCATAACCTAAGAGAGGCGGAGGAGGAGGAGGAGGAAGAGGAGGGGGAAGAAAAAGAAGAAAAAGAAGAAGAAGAAAAAGATGAAGATGAAAACGAAGAACTGGAAATGGAGGAGGAAGAAAAAAGTATCGTGAGAAGAAAAAGATGAAAGAGAAGAAGAAGAAAAAGAAGAAGATAAAGATGAAAAAGAAGAACTGGAAATGGAGGAGGAAGAAAATGTACTATGAGAAGAAAAAGAAGAAAGAGAATAAAAAAAACAAGAAAAAGAAATATATTATGATGAGAGGAGGAAAAGGAGGAAGATGAAAATTAAGAAAAGGAAGAAAAAAAGAGAAATTGAAATGGAAAAGGAAGAGCAAGCATCGTGAGAAGAAGAAGAAGAAAAAAAGAAGAAGAATTAAAAAAAAGAAAGTATGACACGATGAAGACAATAGAAAATAATAACATAAGTGAAGAATTAAAAGGAGATGCATGAGGAGGCTGACGAAGGGCAAAGGAGGAGGAGGAGAAGGAGGAGGAGGAATAGAGGTTACCATCACCAGTGCAGAACAGAACCACACTCTCCAAGGAACGGCCCAGAATGTCACCTGTATGACCTTTTTCTGCGTCTTGTCCCCTTTTACGACTTTTGTTTCGAGTCAGTGAGCCGCGTCGACGGATGGATGGGAAGGGAAGGAGTGGAATGGAATGAAGTGAGGTGGAATGACACGAAGGTTAGCGAGGAAGGAGAGAAAATGACCTTGATAGATGGATTGAGAGGATGGCGCGAATGTCTCGACGGATGACTGATGTTAATTATTCGGTTGAGTGAGGGAACTAAAGGATGTGAAATTGATGATAAGAGAGACGTGAGAGAAACTTGAAACATCTCATTGGGTAACTTCAGCATGTCGATAAGCTGATGAAATAACTAAAATATGTGTTACTGTGTGTTAGGTTTTGTAGGATTGATAGCTGGGTTGGTAAGTGAATGCAACAGACACAAAACATGATTGGCAAATGATTAGCGTTGGACTTCAGCTTAGAGTTCAGGCGGAAAAAGAGGTTTGGAAACGACTGAGCGAGCCGCGTAATTGGATTAAATGCTAGGCGTAGGAATTTAAATGGATTGCACGAGTGAGTGAAAATGTAGCGATTTGCGTGAGAGAGAGAGAGAGAGAGAGAGAGAGAGAGAGAGAGAGAGAGAGAGAGAGAGAGAGAGAGAGAGAGAGAGAGAGAGAGAGAGAGAGAGAGAGAGAGAGAGTATAGAGAATGAATTTGTTTACTGAGTTCATAACAAAATGCATAAGAAAATAATGGGGTGAACAGTGATTTAGAAAGAGGAGCAGTGAGGTTAGTGAATAAAAGAAAAAAAAAAACTAAAAAGTGGAATTTATAGAGAAAACTAAAGTAGAAATATGAAAAAAAAGATAATGTAGAGATGAAAAATGATGTTAAGAATGCGAAAGAGAAAAAGGGAAAGTACAAGGGGAGGAGAAGGAGGAGGAGAAGGAAGAAGAGGAGAAGGAGGAGGAGGAGGAGGAGGAAGAGGAGCAGTAATAACAACAAAATAACGAATGGGAACAGCAAGAAGAAGAAGAGGAGGAGGAGGAGGAGGAGGAGGAACGGAAGGATGAGAAAAATTAGGCTTCAAAGGAATGGCAGTAGAAGAAAAACAACAAAACACTAAACAAGGAGGAGGAGGAGGAGGAGGAGAAGGAGGAGGAGAAGGAAGAGGAGGAGGAGGAGGAGGAGGAGGAGGAGGAGGACACCGAAGAGAACAGAGAAGAGATAAACGAAATAATATCGACCCAAACAATCAAATCAAGCCCACAATCACCAATTCACAGATAAACTCCCAGAACAGACCACGGGCGGCGAGATAGTGAACGAAGCAGACGCCACATAACACTTTTTTTTTAGGCCGGAAGGGAGCCTGATAGTGCCAGAGGGAGGGTCGGGGTATGGGGGGTGCTAGAGGTCTATCTAACCAGTGCCACATCCTCTCCTCTTTAGTGGCCCTTTGCTCCTCCTGTTGGCACTGCTACTGCGTCGTGTTGTGCTGGTTTTACGTTAACTCTTTGGCACTACATATTGGCACTCCCTGTTGTTGTGTGGGTGGTTTGAGGAGTGTTGTTGTCGTGTTGGTTTGTTGTGTGTGTGGTTGTGAAGTGGTGTTGGTTCGGTGAGTTCAAGGAAAGATTTGTGGTCTTGGTGGTGGAAGTTGTAATGGTGGTTGGGGTAGTGGTGGTCTGAACTGTGGTGTTGGTTGTGGTTGTGAAGTGGTGTGTTGTTTTGGGTGAATCCAGAGAGAAGAATTGGTGGTCTTGGTGGTGGTGGTGGTGGTAGTGATGGTGGTCATTGTGTAGTTGTGGTGTTGGTAGTGGCATAAGTGTTCTCGATACTCTTGATTGGTGTTTCAGGTTACTAGTGAATCTAATGGTTAATACTGGTGGTGTTATTCATAGTGGTTTTGGTTGTTACTGGTATTACTACTGATGGTGTTACTGGTACTGGTGTTCGTTCTTTCTGGTGGTGGAAATTTAGGCCATTTAAGAAGAGGTCATTCATTCTTTAACCCTCGTAGGACATGGCCAAGGAGAAGGACAAGGGGTAGAAGGCGGTGGTGGTGAAATGGGTGATGGTGACAGTGCCGATGGTGGTGAGAGAGCTATGATGGCTGGTGCTGAGGGTAGATGATGGCCCTTCTGGATTGCTGCTGAAGAAGGACGAGAACTGGTGGGGGTGTTGAGGTGGTGGTTAGCGGGGAATTCGATGATAGTGATGATGGCAGGATGACGATGACAAGTCGGTGGTGTTGAACGGACATGAGGACGTGGTGAAGGTCATTTGAGACGCAAGGACAGCAGCGACCTGACGAAGGCAATTGAAGAGACGAAGATGAGGAAGAAATCGTTCATCAAGATCCGACTGAGGAGGAAGACGAGGAAGAACAAGAGGAGGAGAAAAGAAGAAGGGGACGATGTTGATGGAGGTGGAAGCAAGAGGTGTGAGGACTGTCCTGTGTCTCAATGTCCTTACTGCTGGGGATGTCCTGAAGATAGTGGCGATGATGAAAGGTGGTCACGACTGGGTAATGAGAGCTGTGGCGTCATTGGCTGGCTGGCTCAAAGGGTGCGCGCTGTGATTGGTCTATTGAGAAACAAAGAGTATCGATGTTATATCCCATGGTGGTGGTGGTGGTGTCGATTTTTTTATGATTTCTTTGTTTGTGTTATGTTAATGGGGCCCATTGTGTGTGTGTGTGTGTGTGTGTGTGTAACGAAGTCATATTACACAAAAAAAAATCAATGAGAGAAAGAGAGAGAGAGAGAGAGAGAGAGAGAGAGAGAGAGAGAGAGAGAGAGAGAGAGAGAGAGAGCGAGAGAGAGAGAGAGAGAGAGAGAGAGAGAGAGAGAGAGAGAGAGAGAGAGAGAGAGAGAGAGAGAGAGAGAGAGAGAGAGAGAGAGAGAGAGAGAGAGAGAGAGAGAGAGAGAGAGAGAGAGAGAGAGAGAGAGAGAGAGAGAGAGAGAGAGAGAGAGAGAGAGAGAGAGAGAGAGAGAGAGAGAGAGAGAGAGAGAGAGAGAGAGAGAGAGAGAGAGAGAGAGAGAGAGAGAGAGAGAGAGAGAGAGAGAGAGAGAGAGAGAGAGAGAGAGAGAGAGAGAGAGAGAGAGAGAGCCCGGAAGGAGCTGTGAGGGAGGCAAGTAGAGCGAAGAAGGGGTGACGGAGGAGGAGGAGGAGGAGGCAGGTGTGAAGAGAAGAAGAAGGAGGAGGAGGAGGAGGAGGAGGAGGAGGAGGAGGAGGAGGAGGAGGAGGAGAATAATAATTAAAAAGGCAGGTGTTAACGAGAGAGAGAGAGAGAGAGAGAGAGAGAGAGAGAGAGAGAGAGAGAGAGAGAGAGAGAGAGAGAGAGAGAGAGAGAGAGAGAGAGAGAGAGAGAGAGAGAGAGAGAGAGAGAGAGAGAGAGAGAGAGAATTACCTGTGTACAACAAACAAACACCATTACGACGCAAGAGATTCCAGTAATTGTTTGTTTCTCGCGTCCTGTTTGTCACCCTGTTTGTTTGCTTTTTCACCGGGGTCGTCAGGAACACGAATTATTTTTTTGTTTTGTTTTTTAAGTACGTTTATTAACATTACGACGTTCCTCTTCGTCTTTTTCTTTGTTTTCCATTTGTGTTTCTTTTTTATTGATTCTCTTCTCTGCTGCCTCTAATTGTTTTTGTGTTTCGTATCAAGTGTTGCATTGGTACCTTATGTTTCCTTTGGGGGTCTAATTGTTGTTTTCTGAGTATTGCGATGTTTACGAGTGTTTGTTTTGTAGTAATAGCGTATACTTGGAAGTGTTTATGTGTGCTGTGTGTTCTCTAAATACTCTGTTCTATTTTCGTATACATGTTGCGATCAAAAGCCAGGAAGGTGAAAACTCTCGCATAATAAAATGCAGAAAGTGGAAGGTTAAGATTTCGAAGAATTTCTCCATCTTAAGTGCAACGACAAACATGCAGGAGATGGGGGAGTGCACAGCCGACGCGAGGGAGAGGAAGACAGTAAAAAAAAAATATTTGTACGAACACAAAGTAACAATTCGTTCTGAGGTAAATTTTTGCGGTAGTGAATTGTAGACAGCTCCAGGAAAAGTTATGCCATCAAGTTTTTAAGTTTGAAATCATTCTCTGTCACTCTTGCCTTGAGGAATGGAATAAAAAAGAAATCGACATAAAATGACTTCTTTAAAATTATATGAAAGGTATGAACGTGCTTGGGATCCTGGGTTATATAAGAGAGTGCCAGAGGGGTGCCGACCAATGACACTGATAAAAAAATCATATCAATTTATATTAGATTAGGTTGGATTAGATAAAAAATAAACTAGGTATTCTTATTGGCTCTGATAGCTTTGGTTCAGGTTATCGACACTTATAATTAACAATATAATTGGGAAATAAGCAATTTTTTTTTTTTTTTTTGTCCTATTGCGCCGGTAGGCCTCTTCCCGGTGGATCCTGATGGTCGGTCCAAGGTTTCTTCCCGGTGGGGCCTGATGGACGGCCCAGCCCGTTCTGGCGCAGGCGAGTGTTTATAGTGGCGCCATCTTGCATTGGCTCATCCTGCCCTCCCGGAGCTCATCTTTAATCCTAGAATCTAGAGTCCGGGTTGATAGGTGGTCTTCTGTACAGCATGTGGTAGTTTGCCACTCGGCGGCTGAAAAATCCCAGCTTGGTGGCACCGGTCGGGGATTGAACTCGCGTCCTCCTGAACGCGGGGCCGTCTTGCTATCTGTTCAGCCACCGTCTCCCCCAATACTTGTAGATGATTTGTAATAGTAAGAGTTAATAGTATAAATGAGAGTAAAAAACAAAAACAAACTCCTGCGTTAGAGAGTTGGACGTACGCTGTTAATCTTTGCGGCTTTCATCACCAATAAGTATAAAAAAAAAACAGGTAATAGCGATAGAAAATAAAATAAATGAGAGAGCAAAACCTAAACCAAACTCCTGCATTAAAGAGTTGGACGGGCGCTGTTAATCTATGCGGCTTTCCCAATAAGTAAAAAAAAAACAGGTAATAGCGATAGAAAATAAAATAAATGAGAGAGCAAAACCTAAACCAAGCTCCTGCATTAAAGAGTTGGACGGGCGCTGTTAATCTATGCGGCTTTCCTCCCCAATAAGTAAAAAAAAAAACAGGTAATAGCGATAGAAAATAAAATAAATGAGAGAGCAAAACCTAAACCAAACTCCTGCATTAAAGAGTTGGACGGGCGCTGTTAATCTATGCGGCTTTCCTCCCCAATAAGTAAAAAAAAACAGGTAATAGCGATAGAAAATAAAATAAATGAGAGAGCAAAACCTAAACCAAGCTCCTGCATTATAGAGTTGGACGAGAGTTAATATATGCGGCGTTCCCATAACCTTCCGGGCAGTGATCGTGAAATGCGTGCGCTCCGCTGTGCACCTGCTATGTGTGGGTCAGCGGGGGCGGCGCAGCGTGGCCAGGCGGAACACTAGATTTACCTGGCCGCGTGTTCTTACCTTCATTTTTCCCCACTCCTCCATCCTCCCTGGCTTTCCTCGGGTCTTCCTTTACATGTTCCTTCTTTCCGTCTGTGGTTGTATGCTCTGGCTACTTTGTGTTTTTTTTATCTCGCTTGTCTCTTCCCTGCTTCCTGTTTTCCTAGTAATTTTCCCCTCATCTGATTTCTGTTTTCGTTGTCTTCCCCTTTTTTGTTTACTCTCCTTTTTTTCCCTACTTCCTGTTTTCCTCTGTCCTTCTTCATCTCAGCTTTCCATACTTCTTTTTTTTTGTTCTACCTCCCTTGTCTTCTTTTTTTCCTGCTTTCCTTCTTGCATTCCCTTCTCTGCTTCCTCTCTTTCTCCTGTTTCCTTATTTTGTTTAACTTCTCTTTGCTTATTCCTGTTTTCTTCTTTCCCTCTCATTTTCTGCTTTCTTTCTTCTTCCTCTTTTTGTTTTGCCTTCTTCACCTTTCTTTCTATTTTCTTCTTTTCTTTCCGTCTTTATCCTCTCATTTTCTGTTTTAACTTTCTTCCCTTCTCCTGCTTTCCTCTTTCCTTTGCCCTTTTTTCTTCCTTTTCTTTCTTTCTCTTCCTTTCTTATCTACCTCCCTTCTGTACCCTTCTTCCTGTTTTCTTCCTTGTTCTCTCCTTCGTTTCTTCTTTTCTTCAACTAAGTCCTTGTTTTTTTTTCTCTTCCTCTTTTCCGTAACGCTAATTTCCCCCCTTTCCTTTTTTTTCCGTCTCTCCCTTCTCTCCTATAATCCCTTTTTTCTACAACCTACATTTCCTTCCTTTCCGCCACCGCTCGCCTTGTCTGCATAATTTATATAACCTTCCCTCCTTTCTCCTCTACTTCCTTCCTCTTGCTTCCTCTTCCTTCAGTAATTTTCTCCCTTCCTTGTATCTTGATTTCCGTGAATTTGTGGTTTTCCTGCTTTTTTTTATTTCTTCTTCTTTTGCTTTCTTCATTCTCTTTTTTTTTCGCTCTTCCTGGATTGTGCTGTTATGTTCGAGTCTCACTACCTGTCTTACCTGTTTCTCTCTCTCTCTCTCTCTCTCAAGTAGGTGTGGTTAAGAGGTTGTGGAGAGAGAGAGAGAGAGAGAGAGAGAGAGAGAGAGAGAGAGAGAGAGAGAGAGAGAGAGAGAGAGAGAGAGAGAGAGAGAGAGAGAGAGAGAGAGAGAGAGAGAGAGAGAGAGAGAGAGAGAGAGAGAAAGGTGGTTGTGTGGTGAGATTTAAGGAGGTAGTAGGTTTGTTAGATAAAGGAGGAGGGGGGGGAGGGGAAGGGGGGAGGGGGGCCAGAGCATACTAGAGAGGTTCAAGGTTAGACTGGGGAATACCCGTGACAAAACCTCCTCCTCCTCCTCCTCCTCCTCCTCCTCCTCCTCCTTTCCCCTCGTTCCCCTCCACATACTCTCCCTCTTTCTCCTTCCTCTCTTTCTATCTTTTTTTCCTTTGCTTCATATCCTTTGTGTCACGTATTCCTGCTTTGCTGTGTTTTCCCTGTTCTCTCTTGTTGATCTTTATTCTTTTATCTTATCATTTTTTACATTTGTTAGTTGCATGAGCTAAGAAAATGGTGGTGGTGGTGGTGGTGGTGGTGATGGTAATGGTGGTGGTGGTGGTGGTGGTAATGGTGGTGATGGTAATGGTGGTGGTGGTGGTAATGGTGGTGGTAATGGTGGTGGTGGTGGTAATGGTGGTGGTGGTGGTGGTAATGGTGGTGGTGGTGGTGGTGGTAATGGTGGTTGTGGTGGTGGTAATGGTGGTGGTGTTGGTGGTGGTGGTCATGGTGATGGTGATGGTGATGACGTAAGCATTTCACTGCTACATAATGGAGGCGTTTCACAATCACTAACTTTTGATGGTGTCAGTGTTGCCATTACTGTTTATTTCTGATTGTGTGTGTGTGTGTGATGCAACGTGTGTGTGTGTGTGTGTGTGTGTGTGTGTGTGTGTGTGCAGGATGTCGCGGTGGTTATGGTGATAGTGGTGGTGGAGGTGGTGGTGGAACTAATCGCTGGCGGTGATGGTGGTTGTGACTGTAGAAGCGAAGCAACCTTGGCGCACACACACACACACACACACACACACACACACACACACGTATACAGGTTATTTCTCCACGTGGAAGGATCGGTATTCAGGCTTGTGCGCAGGATGTGTAGGACGCTTCAAGGAGTCTGGATCGGACACGAAAGGAAGTGGAGCTGAGTGGTGTCGAGTGGAGTGACTTCGTGGAATGAAATGGGGTGCGGAACAACTCTTTCTGAAGTTAGGAAATGTTAGGGGAATGTTGTTTTTGGGGAGAGATTTTTTTTGGTTAGGTTAGGTAAATATAGATTAAGGAAAGATGGATTGCGTTAGGTTAAGTATAAAGATAGATAGATGTTAGAAAAAGATAGGTTAGGTTAGGTTAGGTTAGGTAAATATAGGTTAAGAAAGATGGATTGCGTTAGGTTAAGCATAGATATAGATAGATAGATGTTAGAAAAAGATAGTTGAGATTAGGTTAGATTAGGTAAAGAAGGCAAAACAAAAAAGAGAAGGAAGAAAGAAAGCAGAAAATGAGAGGGAAAGAAGAAAAGAGGAATAAGCAAAGAAAAGGAAGTTAAACACAAAAGGGAACAGGAGAGAGAGAGAGAGAGAGAGAAGAGAGAGAGAGAGAGAGAGAGAGAGAGAGAGAGAGAGAGAGAGAGAGAGAGAGAGAGAGAGAGAGAGAGAGAGAGAGAGAGAGAGAGAGAGAGAGAGGAGAGAGAGAGAGAGAGAGAGAGAGAGAGGAGAGAGAGAGAGAGAGAGAGAGAGAGAGAGAGAGAGAGAGAGAGAGAGAGAGAGAGAGAGAGAGAGAGAGAGAGAGAGAGAGAGAGAGAGAGAGAGAGAGAGAGAGAGAGAGAGAGAGAGAGAGAGAGAGAGAGAGAGAGAGAGAGAGAGAGAGAGAGAGAGAGAGAGAGAGAGAGAGAGAGAGAGAGAGAGAGAGAGAGAGAGAGAGAGAGAGAGAGAGAGAGAGAGAGAGAGAGAGAGGGGAAGCAGAGTAGGGAATGCAAGAAGGAAAGCAGGAAAAAATGAAGAGAAAGGAGGTTAGACGAAAAAAAATAGAGGAGTATGGAAAGCAGAGATGAATTAGGAAGCGTTTGGTTAGGTTAGGTTAGGTTAGGTTAGATTAGGTAAAGATGAGTTAAGAAGCGTTTGGTTAGGTTAGGTTAGGTTAGGTTATCTTAGGTAAACGTATGAAAGATAATTAAAATACATTAGATAGATATATTGGACAGATTACGCAATGTTAGGCAGATTTGTTAGATTAGGTTAGTTTAGGTAAAAATACATTTGGAATCGGTTGGTTAGGTAAATGTAGGGAAAAGCAAGGTAGATTACGTCAAATTAGGTAACAGTAGGTAAGGATAGTTTGGGGAAAGTTTAATTGTGTAAGGTAAGGTTAGGGAAAGTTCGATTAGGAAGAGAGACGTTGGGTAAGGCTAGATAAAGATTAGCTGTTGAATCTTGGGTTAGGTTAGGTAAGGATAGGTAAAGGCGGGTTAGGGAGAAAAGTTCAGAATACAGACTAGGTAAGGAAAATGTTGAGTCATGCAAAAATGAATGAAAGCGTGATTAGGTGAGAGTTCATTAATTGGCGGAATAAAGAAAAGCTAGGAAGATAAAGTGAAGGAAAGAAAAATAAGAAAAGGATAGAAGAGAAAGGTTAAGATGTCTGTTAGTTAAAATATCGTACAGACTAGGTAAGGAAAATGTTGAGTCATGCAAAAATGTGTGAAAGCGTGATTAAGTGAGACTTCATTAATAGGCGGAAGAAAAGAAAAGTAAGGAAGATGAAGTTAAGGAAAGAAAAATAAAAAATGGATAAAAGAGAAAGATTAAGATGTCTGTTAATTAAAATATCGTAAGAGAAAGAGGTTCAGATGTTGGAAGTTTGAAAAAGGAATGTTGTCATGCAAATAATAGCGAGACGAGGCAAAATTTCATTGTTGGAGAAAGAAAGAAAAGTAAGGAAGATGAAGTTAAGCAAAGAATAATAAACGAAATAATAAACGAATAATAAACGATAGAAAAGGTTTAGCACTCTGGTCGGTAATAGAAGACACTCTCGTTTCTCACATCAACTATTTCTAAAGGTCAAAGAGGGGATCAATCGGGTTCTAATGTGTGTTTCTCTAGGTTCATGGTACATAAGAAGGGTCAAACTACAACCAAGGTCATAAAACTACTCCTGGAAATGCCCCGAACTCCTACGAAAGCCTTGTCAAATATGTGTACTTGGGTTCATGGCACAGACGAAGGGTCAAACTACAACCAAGGTCATAAAACTACTCCTGGAAATACCCCGAACTCCAACTAGAAAAGCCTTGCCAAATATGTGTACTTGGGTTCATGGCACAGACGAAGGGTCAAACTACAACCAAGGTCATAAAACTACTCCTGGAAATGCCCCGAACTCCTACGAAAGCCTTGTCAAATATGTGTACTTGGGTTCATGGCACAGACGAAGGGTCAAACTACAACCAAGGTCATAAAACTACTCCTGGAAATGCCCCGAACTCCTACGAAAGCCTTGTCAAATATGTGTACTTGGGTTCATGGCACAGACGAAGGGTCAAACTACAACCAAGGTCATAAAACCAATCCTGGAAATGCCCCGAACTCATACGAAAAGCCTTGCCAAATATGTGTTCTTGGGTTCATGGCACAGACGAAGGGTCAAACTACAACCAAGGTCATAAAACTACTCCTGGAAATACCCCGAACTCCAACTAGAAAAGCCTTACCAAATATGTGAACTTGGGCGACGAAATGCTTGCTAATAGTTCCCCTTGTTACAATATATATTTCGTAAGCTATTTCAACACGAGCGTGATGTTACAGGAATAGAAGTTACGAAAAAAGATCAATCTGAAGGTAGAACAAAAGGTGCTAACAGATTATTATTAGGGTTACGTAAAGTGATGTAATGTCTGAGGGAGCGGTTGGCTAAGGGAAGGACAGTTTCTTTTCCTCTTTGTTTGTTTGTCTTTCTCTTGTTGTGATTTTGCTCAATTTGTAAAGCTAATCGTGATTCTCTCTTTTTTTCAGGTGAGTCATTCAAGGCCAATTAGCAGACAGGTAGACAGACACAAAGGTAAGACTTGAGTGCCGAGGTAATTCAAGGTAAGTGTAATCTCTCTCTCTCTCTCTCGCTTATGTGTATGTTTTTGTGTGTGTTTGTGTGTGTTTGTGTTTTCCATGTGCATGAGTCAGTGTGTGCATGAACGTGTGAACCAGTGTGCGTGTGTGTGTGTGTGTGTGTGTGTGTGTGTGTGTGTGTGTGTGTATGTGACCTTGAGTGTGGGTGGATGAGGTCAAGGGTCACGTTCCGAAGGTCACTCACTTCCTCCTCGAAGGGTAATTGCGTAAGGCATGAGAAGGAGGAGGAGGAGGGGGGGGGAGGAGGAGGGGGAGGAGGAGGATGAGGAGGAGGGGGGTGTCACTCATACCTACCTTTCCCATAGACAGGTAGTTAATTAATCTCTCACCTGCCTAAGCCTCCCTTTGTTTACCTGGCTCCTCCCTTCTCTCCCTCCTCCCCTTCCCTCCCTTTATTTCTTCCCCACATCCTCCTCCCTGACATCACTTCCCTCCCTTTCTCCTAGTATTTGTTTATTACTTCCTCCTTATTTTTTCACACTCCCTATAACTATATCCTCCTCTTCCTTCCTCCTCTTCCTCCTCCTCCTGACAGCACTTCTCTCCCCAGTATCTCCTCCTCCAATTTGTTTTTTTCTCGTTTACTTTTTTTCTCTTAATTCTCTACAGCATTTCCTTTCTTTTCTTTCTCTCCTCTTTCTTCTCCTTTCTCACCTCCTTCTCTCCTCCTCCTCCTTCCCTTCACCTCCCCCTCAAAGAATCTTATCACTACCACCATCACGTCTAGTAAGTTTTCTCTCCTCATTCTCCTCTCCCCTCCACCTCCTCCTCTTTATCATACCGACGTCACAACCCCTCCACCAACTCCTCCCTTCTCCTCTGCCCCTCTCCTCTCCTCCTCCCTTCACGTGCCTTTCAACACACCTGCCCCCCCTCACCTGTTCACACCTAGTCTGTTAGCTAACAAGAGTACGGAAATGAATTAGGCCAGACCTCAACCAGCCACCACCTCTCTCTCTCTCACACCGAGATAAAACAGATAGTTTGAGAGAGAGAGAGAGAGAGAGAGAGAGAGAGAGAGAGAGAGAGAGAGAGAGAGAGAGAGAGAGAGAGAGAGAGAGAGAGAGAGAGAGAGAGAGAGAGAGAGAGAGAGAGAGAGAGAGAGAGAGAGAGAGAGAAGGTTGCATCTACGTGGCTTCTGCTATGCTCTGCTTCCTCTCACAACTTTGCTTACTTCCTTAAACATCTTACCTCTATTATTATTATTATTATTATTATTATTATTATTATTATTATTATCACTTATTATTTTACCTTCGAGCTCTAGCTGTCCATAAACGATCTATATATTATCTATGCATCTATGTAACTATAAGAACTCATAAGATCAATACAGGACTTACTGCGCCATCTATGTATCTATCGACTGGGCTTTTCTTGAAGGTGCCTATCGCATTGGCACCCACCACACGACTGGCAGACCTGTTAGTGTCAATGTCTTAAGGGTATTGGCATCTTTATTACTGTTATTTTTTCTCTCTCTCACCAGATGCAACTTAAGCCGTCTCCAGTTGACCAAAAATGTCACTTCAAGGACACAACACGAAGACCTTGCGAGGAAACTTCTTCTACCTCCTCCTCCTCCTCCTCTTCCTCCTCCTCCTCCTCTTCCTCTTCCTCCTCCTCCGCCTCCATGTTCGTCCTCGTTCACGTCCTCATCATTTTCACCCTCCTATCTTTCTTGCTTCTCTCTTCTTCTTCTTCTTCTTCTTCTTCTTCTTCTTCTTCTTCTTCTTCTTCTTCTTCTTCTTTTTCTTTTTCATAATCTTTTCTCTTTCTTTTTTTTGTCTTCTCTTCTGCTTCTCCACCTGCTCTTGTTGCATATTTTCCTCCTCCTCTTTCTCCCCCTGCATATTTTCCTCCTCTTACTCCTCCTTCTCTTCCTCCTCTTCCTCCTCCTCTTCCTCCTCCTCCGCGTAATAGTGGCGTCCCTCACCTTGGCGTATCTCTGCTGCAGGAGGGAAAGTGGAAATGAGGCGAAGGGGAGAGAGAGAGAGAGAGAGAGAGAGAGAGAGAGAGAGAGAGAGAGAGAGAGAGAGAGAGAGAGAGAGAGAGAGAGAGAGAGAGAGAGAACGTTTTTGTTGTTGTTGTGGTTGTTGGGCTTTAAATCACGTCACCCTTATGTGGAACTGTGCTGTGAAAGGAGGAGGAGGAGGAGGAGGAGGAGGAGGAGGAGCAGAAGAAGGGAAATCCAATGCATCTTCTCTGTAATTTAATAGCAAGAATGCGTATATAAGTTGTGAGTCTTTTTTTCTCCTTCTCCTCCTCCTCCTCCTCATACAAAAGTGATGCAGAACAGAGTCGTCCGCCACTGCAACAGCCTTCCTGCAGGAGTGGTTAGCGTGGAAACGATCAACACCTTTAAGAATCGCATTTAACGTCACTTTGCTGCGTCGGAAGTGAACTAAACGTATCTAAGAGTACCTACAGAAGTCTTTCATTCTATCCCCGGGTCTCTCTAGTGGCTGACGGACTGATTAAAGCACTAAAAGGAGGCAGCCTCGTAATGAAGCAATTGTCTCTCTGCTGCCTGCTCGTATATGTGTCTATGTTTCCTCCTCCTCCTCCTTCATCGCTTTGCCTATGTAGGAACTCGAAACCATAAGTGGAAGGAAAGTGGAAGGGTGGAGAGAACGGTTAGCAGGGGAGAAGGCGGAAGTGCAAAGGGAGGAAGGGAAGGGAAGGGAAGGGAAGGGAAGGGAAGGGATATAGATTAAGTTAGATGAGTTCCGCTATTTTTCTTTCCCCCTTTTTTCCCACTTTTCACTTTCCTTTCTTCTTTTAATTAATTTCTCCATTTCTGGTTGTCTGTTTTTTTTCCTTTCTCTTAATTCTCGTTTCTCTCTCTCTCTCTCTCTCTCTCTCTCTCTCTCTCTCTCTCTCTCTCTCTCTCTCTCTCTCTCTCTCTCTCTCTTGGTACATCCCTACCACTTATTCGCTTTTCCATTTTCGCTTATTTTTTTCTCTCTCACTTTCTTCCTCCTCCTCCTCCTCATCCTTTTACAGTATCATGATTATTACTTTTTTTTCCCTTGGCATGACTCAACTGTTAAGGGAGGGGAAGGAAGGGGAAGGGGGAGGGAGGAAGAAAGGCCGGAGGTAAGGAGGGAGGGAGGGAGGAAAGCAGGTGACATAAGGAGGAGGTAAAGTCTCATAAATTCGCAACACAGCAACCACAAAGGAGAAACTGAGGAGGAGGAGGAGGAGGAGGAGGAGGAGGAGGAGGAGGATGAGGAGGAGGAGGAGGAGGAGGAGAAGGAGGAGATGGAAGAGGAGGAGGAGGAGGTTTCATCTTAACTTTCTAGTCACATTTTAGGTTTTGTTAAAAGTTGTTTTGGTGGAGGGAAAATTATTATTATTATTATTATTATTATTATTATTATTATCATCATCATTGTTGTTGTTTTTGTTGTGTTTTTTGTATTGAAATAACAGATTAAGGAAGAACTGAAAGAGGAGGAAGAGGAGGAGGAGGGGTTATGTGGAGGAAGAGTTGGAAAGTAATGGAAGAAAATTGTTAAAGGAAGAGAGAAGATATGAAATAGGGAGAAGGAGGAGGAGGAGGAGGAGGAGGAGGAGGAGGAGGAGGAGGAGGAGGAGATGATGAAAGAGGAGGAGGAGGAGATGATGGAAGAGGAGGAGGAGGAGGAGAAAGAGGACGACGCAACTGAGGGAGGAAGAGGAGGATAAATTGGGGTAATATTTTGTGGGAGGGGAAGAGGTGGATAAGGGAAGCAGGAAGAGGGGAGTAAATGAGAAGGGGTGAAGGGGTGAAGGGGGAGGTGTGAGTAATGTGAGCAATGTAGACTTGAAGGGTGAATGGGGGAAGGGTGAAAAGGGGGTGATGGAGGTGGTGCTGGAGGGGGTGAAGGCCTATTTTGGGGTGAAGGGGAGAGGAGGAGGAGGTGGAAAATGAGGAGGAGGAGTATAGGTCTTTTTTCTTAGTGCTCTTTCCTCCACCTTGGTCTCCTTTCCATCCTGCTCCTCCTCCTCCTCCTCCTCCTCCTCCTCCTCCTCCTCCTCCTCCTCCTCCTCTTCCATTATCTCCTTTGCGCCTACTCACCTCCTCCAATGCCTGTGTTATTCTCTCTCTCTCTCTCTCTGATCCGCAATCCTCTTACACGGAGAGAGAGAGAGAGAGAGAGAGAGAGAGAGAGAGAGAGAGAGAGAGAGAGAGAGAGAGAGAGAGAGAGAGAGAGAGAGAGATTAGAGGAACTATGGATCAGAAGTGGAGGGGAAAGAGAGAGGAAGTGGAGGAAGGAGGAAGGAAACGTAGGATGTGAAATATTGAAGGACAAGGAAACGCGATTGCCTGGAGGGGGAAAGAAGAAGAAGACGGAGAAGAAGAAGAAGAAGAAGAAGAAGAAGAAGAAGAAGAAGAAGAAGAAGAAGAAGAAGAAGAAGAAGAAGAAGAAGAAGAAGAAGAAGAAGAAGAAGAAGAAGAAGAAGAAGAAGAAGAAGAAGAAGAAGAAGACAGAGGTAGATGAAGAAGAAGAAGAAGAAGAAGAAAAAGAAGAAGAAGAAGAAAAAGAAGAAGAAGAAGAAGAACAAAGAGGCAGAAGACGTAGAACAACAACAACGCTAACGATTATTATGAAAGAGAAAAAAAGAAAGAAGAGAATAAATAATGAGAGAAAAATAACAATTGAAGGAGAAAGGGAGAAGGGAAGGAGGAAGGAAAGAAAGAAGAAAAGAAAAAAAAACAAGGGGAAGAAGCGAATGAAAAAGAGAACTAGGAAGAAAAAGGAAATGATAGAAGAAAAAGGAAGAGGGGAACGAGGGAGAGAAGGGAAGGTTAGGTAGGGAGAAGAGACAAAGAGGGAAAACAAGGAACAAACAAAAACAAATCTATGTCGACAGGTAGGCAAATGCGGCGTCACAGGAAGGAGGGAGGGAGAGAAATAAGGGAGGGAGGGAGAGAAGGAAGGGAGGAGGGAGGAGGAAAACGGGAGGAAAGGTATTGGCAATTAGGGACGTTGCTTCTGTATTGAGAGAGAGAGAGAGAGAGAGAGAGAGAGAGAGAGAGAGAGAGAGAGAGAGAGAGAGATCATGCAAGACCTAGTTACGGATGACAAAGATGATAGCGGTGGTGATGGTGGTGGAGGGAGGGGGAGCTGTGGCATGGGAGGGTCAGGGCAGGCTAGGGAAGGGCAGGGGAGTTAAAGGGGGAGGGAGGGAGGGACCCTGTGGCAGATGGCGATGCACAGGTGAAAGTTACCTGAGCGTGTAAGGTGTGGTGAGGCTGGTGTGTGTGTGTGTGTGTGTGTGTGTGTGTGTGTGTGTGTGTGTGTGTGTGTGTGTGTGTGTGTGTGACTACCTGGGTCTTCCTCTCACCTGTTCTTTAACCTGATTAATGTACAAAGTCACATAGTCAGTACATTAACTTTTTTTTTTTTGCCTGTCTTGCTAATAGGTTTTGCGTATGTGCAGAGTCACCTGTGCAGGCTAATTACACACCTGGGATATTGGCTGTCTCTCCATGTGTAATTAATGGTTATGTGTCTGTGTGTGTGAGTTGTTATTTGTCTTATCTCACTCACCTGCTTGCGTTGTTAATCCCTACTTTACTCTAATTATCACTCTCCTCACCTCACCCATTCGCTCACACAGTCATTCCATTCCTCTCATTCTACCTCTTTTAATTTCACTAACATGCTTTTGTTGTTAATAATTCCAACTTCCTTACTTTGCTTCTTCTTTTTACCTCTTTACTTCTTCACTTTACCTTTCTTCTACTTTCTAATTATCAGTCTGTCCACCTAAGCAATTCCTTCACATAGTCATTCCACTCCTCTCACCTTACCTCTTTTATCTCATTCACCTGCTTGTTATTAATCATTTTTACCTGAGTTTAATTGTCAGTCTGTTCACTTAACCCATTCACTCACATAGTCATTCCACTCCTCTCACTTTAGCTAGCTTATATTTCATTCCTCTCCTTGTGTTCTAAATCATCTCTACTTTTCTCTAATTATCAACCGTATCTCTTTACCAATTCACTCACTTACCCACTTACCTTCCTACCTTACCTAACCTTACTTACCTGTCTACAATTACCCATTCACCTGCCCACTCCCTCGCCTAGCTGTTCACCTATTCATTGCCTCACCTGTGTAGAAGCCCACTCAGACGCCCACTCGTGTATTGATTTATTTGCTCAGTATCCCTTTCGCCTGTTCCATTTCGGGGCCATATATCTACCTAATTACGTCAGTTTGTTAGTCAGGCAGTTGGTTAGTTAGTTAGTTTGTCAGTCATTCAGTCATACCTTCAGCCAGTCAGTCAGTTATTCACTCAGGTAGTCAGTCAGTTCTTCAATCAGTCAGTTAACCAGTCAGTCAGTCAATCACTCAGTCACTCATTCAGTCATACCTTCAGCCAGTCAGTCATTTATTTATTATTCATTCAATCAGGCTGTCAGGTAGTCAGTCAGTTATGCAATCAATCAGTTAACCAGTCAGTCAGTCAGCCAATCAGTCAATCATTCAGTCGTACCTTCAGCCAGTCAGTCATTTATATATTATTCATTCAATCAGGCCGTCAGAGTCAGTCAGTTATGCAATCAATCAGTTAACCAGTCAGTCAGTCAGTCAGTCAGTCAGTCAGTCAGTCAGTAGGTCAGTTACTCTTACCTAGTCTTTTCATTACCTTCCCAACCTCATAAATACAGACCTTCCCTCCTCATCCTCCCCTTCCCTCCCCTCCCTTAGACTGACCTTTACTCACCTTCATTCCCTCCACCCTTCTCCCTTTTACTCACTCACGCAGTCACTCTTTCATCCACCGCTTCTCTAACCCTGTCTTCACATCGTCTCAATCGACTTCACTACCACGAGAACCTCATAAATACAGACCTTCCCTCCTCATCCTCCCCTTCCCTCCCCTCCCTTAGACTGACCTTTCCTCACGGCTCCTTTGAGGTCGGTAACACTACATTGCACTTCGCGCCTTTTTATTCTCCCCGCCTTACAAATAACACACACACGAACGCAATCACCGGTTTCATCACCTTAACACCTGGACGCCCTCTTGCTCACCTGTTACCGCTCCTCCTCCTCCTCTTCGTGCCTCTTCTCCTTCTCCTCCTCCCTACAAATCCATCACTCTTTGCATAACTGAGAGAGAGAGTTTACATGATTAAATTTAAACACCTTGCCACACGCTCCTTCTCTTCGGTTTCTTTTCACACGTGTAGGCGTTTTAAGATATAATTAACCTGGTCGGTGCTAAGAGGCCACGTGCAAGGGGGAAGAGGAGGAGAGGAGGAGAGAAAAAGGTGTGTGATGGAGATGTGGAAAGGTTAGGAATGAATGGATGGAGGGGAACGTGAGGAGTTATTTGGGAGAAGAAATTGAAGGGGAGGAGACGGAGGAGGAGGAGGAGGAGGTAAGAAGGCCAAAGGGGAGGGAAAAAGAAGAGGAAGAGGAGGAGGGTAGCAATAAAAGAATAAAATAGAGAATTGCAGGATTTTTGTTTTTGGGCTGGAGCGTGAGGGAGAAAATGAGGAGGGAGAGAGGAGAGGGAGAGAGAGAGGGAGGAGGAGAAAGGGCAGGGCAGACACGTTGTAATGCCCGTAGGGTGGTGTAGTTATTAAAAGTGTGTGTGTGTGTGTGTGTGTGTGTGTGTGTGTGTGTGTGTGTGTGTGTGTGTAACTGTTTCGTAATGTTGATTAGCTCTTTCTGCCTTTGAGATCTTGTGTGTAAATAGTCATTGTATGTATGTATGTGTGTGTGTGTGCATGGGTGTGTGTGTGTATGTGTGTGTTTGCATATAAGATTAGAATTTACATACATGAGTAATATTTATTTATGTTCTCTCTCTCTCTCTCCGCACAAACACACCGCATAAGTATTTTTGCTCTATTGTCTTTTGTTGTGCTTGCATTGTCTCCTGTCCAGTGTGTGTGTGTGTGTGTGTGTGTGTGTGTGTGTGTGTGTGTGTGTAAATCGCGAACACAATGCTTGAACCGAACGGGGAACCAATTTTTCTTTTCTTTTTCTCCTTTTTTCGTTATTTTTATTTAAGCAAACTTTACGTGGGAGAAGTGAGCCGTTAGAGAGAGAGAGAGAGAGAGAGAGAGAGAGAGAGAGAGAATTAACTTGCCTCCCTTCACCTTTCAATTCTAAACCCACGCACACTCAAATACACACACACACACACACACACACACACACACACACACACATACACACACACGAACAACGCAACGAAGAGAACAAAAAAAAAAAAAAAAAAGAGAGAGGCTGCCCTTTCACACCCACATAGAAAGAGAGAAAAAAGATAACAAAAAGCATTAGAACGGGCCACTGATTGAATTATTTGAATAGAGAGAGAGAGAGAGAGAGAGAGAGAGAGAGAGAGAGAGTGAGAGAGGGAGAGGGGGGGGGGGTAATCTCACCTGCCGCTACCTCTACCTACCTGTCGTCCCACTAATTTGTAAACACACACAGGTGGGTCGCCTTTCCAGTGGAGCTGCTCTCACCTGGCGAAAGTTTACACCTGCCCAACGTGGCATGACCGGGGGGCGGGGGGGAGAGGAGAGAGAGGGGAAGGGGAGAGGTGGAATAGTAGAGAGGGAGGTGGCAAGCGTGGTTTTGTGGAAGCGAGGATTACGGGAACCAGATTTTGAGGTGGAGGTTAGATGATGATGATGATGATGATGATGAACACAAACACAAAGGTAGAACAAACAACAGCAGATGAGAAGGAGGAGGTGGTGATGGTTTTGGATAAGAGTGGAGATAGGAAGGAGGAAAGAGAAGAGAGAAGTTAGTTAAGGATACTTGAGAGAGAGAGAGAGAGAGAGAGAGAGAGAGAGAGAGAGAGAGAGAGAGAGAGAGAGAGAGAGAGAGAGAGAGAGAGAGAGAGAGAGAGAGAGAATGTAAAGAGAGATTAAGTAAAGAGAGAAATGTAAATTGGGTGTTAGGTAAGGGAACAGCTGTGCCTCCCTTCCTTCTTTCTTCCTAAGTCTCCAAAGCTCCTCCTCCTCCTCCTCCTCCTCCTCTTGTATTTGAACGGCTTCGTCACCTGAGTCCCACATAACAGCTTCTTACAACTTTATACCTCCTCCTCCTCCTCCTCCTCCTCCTCCATCTTGCCCTCTTGCACTATTTTCTTAATTCTTCACATACCATTTTTTTTTCGAGAACAACAAGAACAATACGAATCCAAGCCGTGTCCGTCTGTTATTTTTTTTACCTCTTTCGGTAATTATTCAACGTGAAGGTATTTGTGGAACTACTTAATTGCCTCGTTTGTTTGTCCGCGCCTGAGATTGACGAGATGCTTGAGTGTGTTTTTTTGGTCTGTGTGTCTGTCTGTCTTTCTGGTACTTGTTTGTTTCCTGTCTGTTTGTTTGTTTGTTTGTTTGTTTGGTATTTTTGTTTTTGTTTTTCGTCTTTCTTTCCCTCCGTTTGCTGTCTTTTCTTTCTTTTACTTTCTTTATCTCTTATTTTCTCTCTCTTTCCTTTATTTTATTTTATTTTATTTTATTTTCGATCTATATTTCTTCTTCCTTTCTTTACCTTTTTTTCTTTTTCTTATTCTTTTTCTTTCTATTCATATCCTTCTCCTTTTCATTCCTTTTTCTCAAGTGTCAGGATGTTTTACGGAGGGGCAAAACGTATAAGAATCTCGTGTGTGTGTGTGTGTGTGTGTGTGTGTGTGTGTGTGTGTGTGTGTGTGTGTGTGTGTGTGTGTGTGTGTGTGTAGCGTAACCTCGACCTTCTAGCAGTGTGGACCGTGTTTCTTGGGGCAATTTTATACGATAGTCTCCTTTCCTCCCTTGTTCCCTCCCTCCCTCCCTCCCTTCCTTCCCTCCCTCCCTTCATACCTTACCTCCCTTCCCTCCATACCCACCTGCTTCCCTGACTTTTTTCCTCTCTTTTTCTCCTCCACTCGTATGTCTTCTCTTTTTTCCCTCTCTCCCTTTTTTTTTCCTTATCTTTATTTCGTACCTTACTTCCTATTTCTTCCTCCCTATCTACCTCCCTGTCTCCCTGTCCGTCCTTCCTCCCCCTCTTTCTCCTTACTTCTTCAGCCACCCTCCCTCCCTCCCTCTCCAAGCGTGCCTGCAATCCTCTGACTTTTTCTCTTCATCGTGTCTCCTTTCCTCCATTCTTCTTCCCACAGGCAAGGTCACCTCCACCTGCTTTGTGACCTTGCCTTGCTGGTCATTCTTGCTCCTCCTCCTCCTCCTTCTCCTTCTTCTTGCGTTCTTCTCCCCCCTCCTCCTCCTTGTTTTTCTTTTCTTCAGACACCCAGAGATCAAGGAGGAGGAGCAGGAGGAGGAGGAGGCAACAGACCACGTAACAGTTTATATTTTCTGTTCATCTCCTCTACAATAAGACCAAGCCGTGTGGAATGAGATGCTTTCCTTTGCCACGCCCCGTAACCTTCCATCATGACTTAACTGTTGATGAGTGACACGAGCCAAGCCCTTCCTTACCCTCCCTTCGCCCCCTTGCCCCGCCCTGCCCCTCCTGCCCCCTCTTGCTCCCTTCTCCCCTCTGAGTTCATGCACCTCACAATTCCCTTCCCTTTCTGTGTCCTCCTTTCCTTCTCTTTCTCTTACTGACAACATTCTTCTGCTCTTTATTTCCTTTTTTCACCCTTTTCCCTTCTCCTCCCTAAAATTTTATACTCCTCACTTTTTTCTCTCCTTTTCCGACACTTTCTCGTATTGACAAGCCCCTTCATCCCCTTTTACTTCCTCTCTCTCTCCTACACCTATCCTTACTGACTTGCCTTATCGTTCCTTTTTTTCTTCCTTTTCTCACTCCTCTCCTTTCTCCTTTCCTTGAGTTCATGCACCTCAGCCTCATCCTTCCCCTTCCCTTTTTTGTCTTCCCTTTTGCTACACTTTCTCCTATTGACAAGTCTCCTCACCCTCTATGCCTCTTTCCTTTTACGAGTAGGAAAGAGGAGCAGGGTACCTTACTTTCTTCCCCTCCCTTCTCTCTCTATCTCTCCCTTTCCTACAGTTTCTCTTATAACAAGCTTCGTCATTCCTTTTTCTTCCTTCCCTCACTCTCCTCTCTTCTCCGCTCTAAGAGGTTAATTGCTTTTTCCTCTTTCGTTTCCTTGCCTTTCTTCAGCTGTCTCTCCTCATCTCACAGTTTATACCTCGTTCCATTAGCTCTTCTCTCTCTTCCTCTCCCCGCCCCCTCCCCCGTCCCCCTCTCCGCCCCCTTCATCTGTGTGTAGCGGGTCCTAACGTCTCGTGTGGGCGCCTCGGAGACATAAAACCTTGTTGAAAAGGGTGGAGTCACGCTTTTTCGTCTCATAATTTTCTCCTCCCCCTCCTCCTCCCTTTCCTCCACCTCCTCCTCCTCCTCGCCATTTTACTGACTGACTGATTCTTTTTCTCTTTTCCCTACTCATTTTTTTTTTATAGTGTGTCCGTGTTTTTTCGAGTTACCGTTTGTCTGTCTGTATTTGTATTGATTTGCCGTTATCTTGTTCCTCCTACGTAATTTTTTTTATTCTTCTTCCGATCTCTGCCTCGTAAAATTTATCTTTATCTAATTTTCTCCCTTTTTATTCTTTGCCTTCTTGCTCTTTATCCCTGGTTGTCGTTGTCTTTCTCTTTTTCTCTCCTCTCACTTTCTTTCTATTTTGCCTTTCCTCTTTAATTTGTATCTCTTCATCGTTAACTTTCTTTCTTTTCTTTTCTTTTCTTTTCTTTTCTTTAGCTCCACCGCGCATCTAGTCTTCTTTTACTCCTTCTTCTTCTTCTTCTTCTTCTTCTTCTTCTTCTTCTTCTTCTCTTCTTCTTCTTCTTCTTCTTCTTCTTCTTCTTCTTCTTCTTCTTCTTCTTCTTCTTCTTCTTTTTTCTCCTCTGTTTCTTTCTGTTATCTCTGCATCACATACTTTCTCTATTTCCTTTTTTCTTTAACTTTTCTTATCATCTCTCTCTCGTGCATATTCCTGACGTCCTTCTCGATCGCTGTTTTATCCCGTCATCTCTTACACACGCACACTCTCTCTCCTCTCCTCCTCCTCCTCTTCTTCCTCCTCCTCCTCCCATGTTCGAGTTTCCTAGCCCAGAAGGGGACCTGTGACGGATTGGTTAAAACTCTGTACGAAGGAAAAGTAAAAAAGAAAGAAAGAAAAAGAGAAAAAAAGATAGAGAGAAAGAAAGAAAGAAAAAATGAAAGAAAGGAAAAGAAGATGGAAATATAGAAAGAGAATATAAGAATGCTGAAAACTGACGTGCAGATTAGGCGATAACAGAAATAACAGACACAATTTTACGGTTTTACGGTGAAGCAGGAGAGAGAGAGAGAGAGAGAGAGAGAGAGAGAGAGAGAGAGAGAGAGAGAGAGAGAGAGAGAGAGAGAGATTGAAAGGGCGTGACGGAGCAAGATCAAGGTAAGGGAAGGGGGTCATACCTGGTGGGCGTGAGTGATTAGGTGTCGTGTTTCGGTCTTGCTTCACCTGCCCAGAGTAGTAGTAGTAGTAGTAATAGTAGTAGTAGTAGTAGTAGTAGTAGTAGTAGTAGTAGTAGTAGAGTAGCAGTAGAAGTAGGAGGAGGAGGAGTGACCAATAATTTCCAGGTATACGATCTCTCCCACCGTGTTAGGTCGTGAGGTTAATCGACGCTGACTTGGATAGGTATCTACTGCGGCGTTGAAATCTATCGCATTGAAATCACGGTTCATTCCAAG
>NC_066528.1:3656413-3668913 GCF_024679095.1 Eriocheir sinensis | reverse complement strand
GTAGTAGTAGTAGTAGTAGTAGTAGTAGTAGTAGTAGTAGTAGTAGTAGTAGTAGTAGTTGTTGTAGTTGTAGTTGTTGTTGTTGTTGTTGTTGTTGTTGTTGTCGTTGTTGTTGTTGTCTAAATAATACATAATTATTATTTTTCCTGTTGTCATATTTCTCATGTTCTTTATTTATAGTACACGTTCTCACTTCCTGCCTCTCGCCCACTTTCTCTTCCTTTTCCAAACTAATAAGAGAGAGAGAGAGAGAGAGAGAGAGAAGATATCATCTGCATCAGTCAACACAAATAACATTCTACTAATAACGTGACCTTTGACAAAAGTGTTCTTCCATGACTCTGACCCTTTGTTTGGTCATGTGGCAGGCCAATGAGTGCCTCGAAATGGGTGCCAAGGACGTGCCAAACCAATAACAACCCCGCCCCCCCCTTTTCTCCCTTCCCACCCCTCACCCCCCCCTCCTTCTCCTCTTCTACCCATCCCCTTTCTCTTCCCTCAAATTTCTTCTTGCTTCCTTTTCTTCTTCTCTCACACCTTACATCTCCCTTGCTCCTCTTCCTCTTCCTCCTCCTTCTCCTCTTCACACACTCGTAAACTTATTAGCGATGAGGATATGGGAGAGAGAGAGAGAAAAGGGGAGGAGGGAGAAGGGATGGGTGGGGAGAGCCTGTTAATGTGGGAGAATGGTCTCGTGGCGCTACCTGCTGCTTCTCCCCCTCCTCCTCCTCCTCCTCCTCTTCTTCCTCCTCCTCCTCCTCCTCCTCCTCTTCTTCGTCTCTCATATCTCAAAAGAGCAACGTTTTCCTTCTTTATTTTCTGCTTTATCATCATATTTTACTTTTTTTTTTGCACTCCATTTGTTTTCCTTTTGCGTTTCATTTCGTTCTCCTCCTCCCTTTTTATATTTCTCCTCCTCCTCCTTCTTCTCCTCCTCCTCCTTTGTATCCATTTCCTCTTCTTCTTCCTCCCTTTCGCCTGGCCTCAAATATTAACTCCGAGGTTTTACGGAGATTTGATTAGTGGAGGAGGAGAAGGAAGAGGAGAGGAGGAGGAGGAGGAGGAGGAGGAGGAGGAGGAGGAGGAGGAGGAGGCTTAGATGTGTTCATATTAAAGAGGTTGTTGTGGTTTTCATATCTCCTTCTGGTTTCTCTTTTGATCTCATTTGTTGTTCTTCCTCTTTTATCTTTCTCCTTTTCCGTATCTCTCCCCTCCTCCTCCTCTTCTTCCTATCTTGGTGTTTGTTTTTTTCTCTTTTTTCAAGTTTTTGGTTTCATTTATTTTTATTTTTTATATTTTTTAGGGTATGAAGTTGAGTCGGTTTCATTTCGCGTCCTCATTTTCTCTTTTTTTTTCTTCTTCGTTCTTTTATTTACTGTATCTTATTATTTTTCCATTTTCTTGCTCTCTTGTTTTCTTTTTCACTTGCTTCTGTGTTAATGTGACCTTTTGTTTTTGTTTTCTTGACCTCATAGTTTCCATATTATCGGCTTTTGTATTTTCTGTATCTATTTTTTTTCTTTTCCTTGCTTCTTGTATTTACTTTATTTTCTTGTATTTACTTGTATTTGTATTTATTCTTGTATTGTACTGTATTTATTCTCGTATTTACTGTATCTATTCTTATTGTTTTTTATTATATCTATTTTTTGTTTTGTTTTCTTGGTCTAATTCTTTTTCTTCAGTTGACCATTTCATGTATTCATTGTTTATTTCGTTCTCATTGTTATGTTGGTCTCACGTCTGTCATCACGTAACCTCTTTGATATATCCTTGATATATCCTCTCTCTCTCTCTCTCTCTCTCTCAATGTAAACAAAGTAGAATAACCTTCAAAAATAGAGGATAAATTGCCACACTAGTACACGAGAGAGAGAGGGAGAGGGAGAGAGGGAGAGAGAGAGAGGCCTAAATTTGCCTAACACGACCCCACTTAAAAGATTTCCTCCCATACAAGGGTTGTGAAACGGTGCGGTGTGTAAACCCGTGTTGTGAACCAGCCTGAAGAGTGTGTTTCCTCCGGGTTGTGTTGTGGTGTTGTATGGAGGAGGAGGAGGAGGAGGAGGAGGAAAGTGTTACAGGTTGAGAAGTGAAAAGATGCATTGTATCTGAGAGGTTAACACATCTCTCTCTCTCTCTCCACTTTTCTTAATTTTACAGGTGTGGTTTCCTTCTCCTTTTCTTCCTCCTCTTCCTCCTCCTCCAATTATTAATAATCAATGTCTTGAAACACTTAATTGTGAGCCGAAATTAATTGGAGGAGGAGGAGGAGGAAGGAGATGAGGTGAATTTGAGTCAAGCGGAGGATGAGTGGATGTTGGAACAGGAGGAGGAGGAGTAGGAGGAGGAGGAGGAGGAGGAGGAGGAGGCATAGAGGAGTCTGATTACCTGGTTGACCAAATGTTCACCACACCATTAGATCACCGTACACCTGCCCTTCTCAGGTATCTCCCCCCCCCCCTTTATTAGCCCCCTACCCACTCCTTAACCTTCCCCAGTAACCTCCTTCCCTTCCCCTTCTTCCCCCACATAACATTTACTCTATCTTGTTTCATGCTCTGTGGAAGCCATTTCGAGATATCCTATTCCTGACCTCTGTTCTTCCCCATGCTGCCTTTACTCTTTATCATGTGGTATGTTTTTTCCCCAACCCTTCCCCAGCAACCTCCTTCCCCACCCTTTGTTTTTTCCTATCTTGCTTTCCGTCTTTTTCTTTTCATCTGTTTCTCGCCAAATTTTCCCCAGTTATCCTATCCCCTCTCCTTCTTTCCTATCTTGCTTTCCATCATTTTCATGTTCTCTTCCTCACCCTTTCTCCAGATATCCCTTCCCTTCCATCTCATCTCCATATTCTCTTCCTTCATCCCATTTCCTCGTCCTCAGCTTCTCTTCTCCTTTCATCCCCTTCCTTTCCTTCACCAGCCTCCTCATAACCAATTACTCTCCTCCTCACACCTTAATGTTATCTTTTTGGTGTGTGTGTGTGTGTGTGTGTGTGTGTGTGTGTGTGTGTGTGTGCGTGTGTGTGTGTGTGTGTGTGTGTGTGTGTGTGTATAGCGTGGGTTATTTTTCCCCGCTCACAGAGTTTTATGCGTTACTGGGGAAGTGTTGATATAGAGGGGTTAGGAGGCGGCGGGAAGGTGGAGTAAGAACAAGGTGGAGAAGGAGTAGGGGTGAAGGGGAGGAGGGGCGTGCCTAGCTTTGAATCCTTACTAGGAATTATCCCTCCTCCTCCTCCTCCTCCTCCTCCTCCTCCCCTTTTTCAGCTCTTCCCAAGGCCAAAGTGACCTACGAGAGAGAGAGAGAGAGAGAGAGAGAGAAGAGAGAGAGAGAGAGAGAGAGAGAGAGAGAGAGAGAGAGAGAGAGAGAGAGAGAGAGAGAAAAGTCTAGGTAAATGTACATTTTTGTCTCCCTCTTTGTTGGTGACGGGAGGGAAGGATGGAGGAGAACGGACGGGAGGGAAGGAGGAGAGGGAGGGAAGGGAGGGAGAGAGGAAAGAAAAGACGAGGAAGGACAAGAGGAGTTACTCAATCTTATCATTTTTTTGTCTCCTGCCTTACATTCCTCCTCCTCCTCCTCCTCCTCCTCCGTCAGTAATCGTCTCAAGCAGTGTTGCGTGAACCTTCCATCAGCCACCAATTTGTGTTGCGTGCACCGCCGAGTCACGTCAATTAATATCTCTGAAACTATTACCTGCTCGTTATTATCTGTGAGGAAAGACTGTCATAACTTAATTCTCGGAGCTGCCTGCAATTTACACCTGAGTACCTACCTACCTACCTTCCTACCGAGCCTCCCACTCACTCTCACTCTCATTTGCTCCCTGTTACCTTATTAATTATTACATGTGAGTTTACGTTTGCACCTGTAGCTTTTCTTTACTTCCAAGCACTTTCCTACCTACTACCTACCTGTCTACCTACCTACCTACCTGCCTACCTACCTGTCTACCTACCTAGCTTCCCATTCACTCTCGCTCTCACTTGCTACCTTTTACCTTCTTAATTATTGCATGTGAGTCTACGTTTGCACCTGTAGTTTTTTTCTTAACACCTGTTCACCTACCTACCTATCTTCCAACCTTCCCATTCAATCACTTACTCGCTACCTGTTACCTTTTTAATTAGCGTATGTGAGTTTACGTTTTGCACCTGTAACTTTTTTTTGACACCCATCTGCCTACCTACCTAAGTAATTACCTATCTACCTAGCCTCACTCACTCGCAACCTTTTATCTTCTTAATTGAGTGTGAGTTTAAGCTTTGCACCTCTTGCGTTATTTTGTTTTTGTTTTTTGTGTATTATTATTATTTTCTTTGTTTTTCACCCCACTAATGTTTTCTTCAGTCGTCTTTAACGTGTATCTTAATTAAATGTTGCGGAAGAGCGCTTTATTTTTTATTTTTTTATTCCGACTCTCGCTAATGTCTTTTTTTTTTTAATCAACTTGAAAGTGGATATCTTTTAATCGACTAATACCGTGGACGGCTCTCTTTCTCTTTCCTCCTTTCGTGTTCTTTTTTTTCGTTTTTATTACAGTTTTCTTTATATTTTGTCGTCAATGTATTTTTTTCTTTTCCTTCCGATTCTTCAGACATTCATTAGCCACTAGTTTTTAATTCAGTTTATTTATTTTCCTCTATTTTTTTTTTTTCATTCCTAGCACATCTTTGTTTTCTTTACATTTCCTCTTTCTAATGTATTTTTTTCACCTGTCCATTTCCAAAGATATTCATTAGCCATTATTTTTTTTCAGTTTATTTATCTTCTTCCACTTCTTTGTTTATTATTTTTTGCACTCCAATCATATCTTTGTTTTCTTTACATTTCCTCTCGCTAATGTTTTTTTTTCACTTCTGTCCACTTCTTAAGATATTCATTAGCCACTTGTTTTTTTTTCAGTTTATTTATCTTCTTCCACTTTTGTTTATTATTTTTTACACTCCTATTACATCTTTGTTTTCTTCATATTTCCTCTCGCTAATGTTTTTTTTTTCACTTCTGTCCAATTCTTAAGATATTCATTAGCCACTTTTTTTTTTTTCAGTTTATTTATCTTCTTCCACTTTTGTTTATTATTTTTTACACTCCTATCACATCTTTGTTTTTTCATTTTTCCTCTCGCTATTTTTTTTTTATTCCCCCCAACTCTTAAGATATCCATTAGTCACTAGCCATTATTTTAGTTTACTTGTGTTCCTCCATTTCTTTGTTTTGTATTTTTTTTCATTCATTCATCTTTTTCTTTGTCTTGTAACCTTCACGTGAGATGGAAAATAAGAAACGAAAAAAAGACGTAACATAAACTTTTATTACTATTGTCTGATTGTTACGCTGTCGTCTTTTGTCTTTCTTTTTTTTCCCCCCTCAGCCACTGCGTTTGTCTCCGTGTGTTTTCTCTTTACTTTCCGCTCAGTGTCTGTTGGTCTTAATTTACGACGTGTGAGGTGTCGTTTCTTTGTCTACTTTCCTGATTTCTCCAATAAACTCGTCTTTAAATCTCTCTTTCTCCGCTTTCGTCTCACTATATCAACTAACCTTCACACACACACACACACACACACACACACACACACACACACACACACACACACACACACACACACACACACACACACACACGCCGTGACTTTTAACGCACGAGCGATATTTCAGTGTTTAGAAGGAAGTGGTTTTGGAGGCCGAGATGGTGGTGGTGGTGGTGATGCAGGTGGTGGTGGCGGTGGTGGTAATGGTGTTGACTCGTCTATATTCTGCATCCAGGGAGTTCAGGAGTGTTTGCAGTGCCTGGCCAGCGTGACGACCAAGGGGCACACCTGTATTTTGTAAAGGAGGAGAGGGAGGGGGAGAGAGAGGAGAGGGGGATGGAGGGGTAACATGCACCTGCTCAGTCTAACGGCGTCTCCCCTTCAACGCTTCTATTTCACACCCGTTTTCTTTCATCGTCTCCTCGGTCCGTAACTCCTGACTGATTCCCTATTCAAGGCTTTCGCGGTTGTTTTCTCACCTTCCGTGTTGCTTTATTCTCTCTCTCTCTCTCTCTCTCTCTCTCTCTCTCTCTCTCTCTCTCTCTGCATCTTTTATCTCTCTCCCTTTACCTTTTTTTCTCTTTTCCTCTCATTTTTATACATTCTTTTTATTGAATTAAGGAAAAGCAGACAATCTATTAGTTTTTTTTTCATTACCATACCGAAGGAAGGTTATAATGGAAAGATAAATTCTCTGTCTCTCTCTCTCTCTCTCTCTCTCTCATAATTACGTTACCATTAGGACAAAACTTTTTATATACGTTTAAAATAAGACTCAAACAACGTCTTACGCACCCACGTGTCGGTATGCTAATTACTTTTTCTCTCTTCCGCAGGTGAGTTAATGAGCGCTTGGCCGCCAGGTGTGCAGAGGCGTAGCAGGTAATGTTGTCTTGAGGTGTTGCGTGATTGCGTGGGACTCGGTTAGTTTTAAGTGGCGGGGAGGGTGAAGAAAGGTGTTGTAATTATGTGTCTTCAGGTGTGATATACTGCATTTTCACTGTATTTTGTTGTTGTTGGTGGTAGTGATGGTAAAAGTAGATGTAGTATTAGTAGTAGTAGTAGTAGTAGTAGTAATAGTAATAGTAATAGTAGTAGTAGTAGTAGTAGTAGGAGGAGGAGGAGCAGTAGTTGTTGTTATTGTTGCTGTTGTTGTTGTATAGAGCAAGGGACGCAGCTCAAGGGCAAAAAACAAAAAAATAAAAACAGGAACAAAAATGCCCAATAGACTGAACGGCATGCCAAAAGAGAGGTCAATTTCGGGTGAAGAGGTGTTGTTGTTGTTGTCATTGTCGTAAAATCCGAAAGTATGTTAATAATGAAAACCGCTGAAAGAGGGAAAACCCTAATTGTGGTTTTCCTATTCATTAATTTGACGCGTGATGCTTTCTTCATTATTTCCCTTCTTTTTACCTCTACCTCATTATCGTTGTATCTTGTTTGAGCACCGACGAGACTTGGAACAACGGCGTGGGTTTCGCTTTCTAGATAACACCAGCCGAGGGAAGACAAACTCGTGCGTGTGTAAGTGCGTATGTGTGCGTGTGTGTGTGTCGCCGTCCAGTGTTTGCTCAGCGAGAGTGGTTGGTATTGTCAGACACCTCCACCCTCACATCAACTCTTTCCAAAGGCCGTAATCAGTCGGGTTCCAGTGAGTAGTTTTTTAGGTACACGGTATACTGAAGGAGGACCAAACTACCAGAAGGAAAGAGCTATAACTCCTTCGAAAGCCTATATGTGGACTTTGGGTAGTTTTTTAGGTACACGGTAAACTGAAGGAGGATCAAACTACCAGAAGGAAAGGGCTATAACTCCTACGAAAGCCTATATGTGGACTTTGGGGCGGAAATGTTTAAGAATATGACCCTCTGTGTTGCATTAATTCCAGGCTCCGGCGCCGTGACTGCTCCTGTTATCTCGTGTGTCTCGGGCAGTTTACCCTCGGCCGCCGTGACCATCGTTCCCTCGTTAGCGTCCTATCAGTGGGCTTTGGCTCGTCGGGGTGGAGGCTGCATCCAATTTCTCTATTTATCCTTCCATTGCTCGGCGGAAAGCATGACCGGTAGACAATTGACGGTTTATCTGCTATGGAATTGTTCTTAATTGATGAGGGTAATGTTGGTATGCAGATAAAAAAAAAGTACAATCTTATTGATGCTGCGTCCGATTTCTCTGTTTTTCGTTCAATTGCCTGCCGATAATTGGCGGTGTCTCTGCTGTGGTATTGTGCGTACCTGGTTCATAAGAAGGACGAGTTACGAAGATGTGGAAACCCTGATATACAAGAATTTTGATTATGCTGAGAGAAAATAAAAGGTAGAATCTTATTGATGAAGACAAATTTTAACACATTTTCAATGACTCGAAGCTGTATTAATGGAAATGCAAATAAATGAAATACCAAAATACAATTTTTGATGAGCTGGAAATTAAGAAATCAACTCAGAACAAAATAATGCGAATGTTTAATTGCCTAGTGAAAAAAAAAATGTTAATGACAACCTTCAATAGAAATTCAGTGGTGAGAAAAAAGTAAGAGTCAGATCCGTCAACAAACATGAGGGAAAGCCTGTGTGTGTGTGTGTGTGTGTGTGTGTGTGTGTGTGTGTGTGTGAGCGGCGCGCGTCTCCGTCGCCACAGTCGTCACCCGCCGCGCTGGGTGACGCGTGACGCCGCGACGCCGCCTTAACTTTGCGGTCAATAGAAAACGGGAAGTGAGCCTGAACGCCCCACGCCGCGCCGCCCGGGGGACGTGAGGCGATCTGACCCACATAAAGTAGCTTTTTTTCTATAAGCTTTCTTTCCTGCGATCAGCACGCAAGATGGACGTCAGTAAAACCAATCACCACGGACAGGCCGTCACGCATTCCAGAACCCACATTACTCGTTTCCCGGGTCCAACAGTTCAATTATTTATTTATTTTGCATATCATTGCGTGAAAAATATGGTAGTTTTACATGTAAAAAGAAACATGTACTCATGTATGTAAAGAGAAACATGTACACATTTAAAATTCCCATATGGAAGCTAACATTTATTTCATCTTAATGATTTTCACTCATTATCCTGAGCCCTAAGGCCACAAGGATACACAAGGATATAAGGAGACTACAAGAGGTCAGGCAGACGGCATACACATGGCATCTCCTCCGGATGGGTTATTCATCAAATTCCCTTCCCATCCAAATATACATTTAACCTCCGTTTAAAGCTTGCAATTGTATTTGCGTCAGCTACATGCCTGCTCAGTTTGTTGTACTCATCCACCGCCCTGTTCGTGATCAAATTCTTGTTTTTTCTTTCCTTCCTAAAATTGAAGCCGTTTCTGTGTGTTCTTACATACATACTTTTTTATATATAAGTACTTCATCTAAAGCGTCCTTATTAATCACCTTAATCCATTAATTAACTTCCCACGTAGTCTGCATCTTTCCTAAGGATTTAAGATAAAAGATAGGATGGTAAGAAACATACTAAAGACTGAATGAATAACATAAGAAAAAGGAGCCTGATACTCGTTAACAGAAGCCCGAGCGAGACACGTATACAAGAGGCGACTAAATCCAATTAGCTCTCTTCCAAAGGGGATTTAACTCCACGTGATCTTGAAAGTGACGACCTCACCTGGCGAGTTAGCTGCACAGGTGTATACACGAGCCTTACTTAATTAACGCGACTTCTCCACACCTTGTTCATTGGTATCTGTGTGTGTGTGTGTGTGTGTGTGTGTGTGTTACATACGCCTCGTTCGTCCCCTTCCACGGTTGGCGACTTGCTTTGATCAGCCTTTGTTTGGTGTGTGTGTGTGTGTGTGTGTGTGTGTGTTCCCCTCAGTATGTAACGCCGCCTTTTGTGCTTACAACATCTTCCTTCCTCTGTGATGTGTTGAAGTGAATATCAAGGAATTTATTGACAGGGAAAGTGATAAAGTGTAAAGGAAGTGGAGAGAGAGAGAGAGAGAGAGAGAGAGAGAGAGAGAGAGAGAGGAGTGTTATAATAGAAAATGAAACTTCCCAGTACAGTGAAAATGAAAATACTGTTAAAAGTAAATAGTAAAGAAAAATCATCAGAAAAAAAACTATTATAAAGGAAAAAGAAAGACAAGTGGATGAATTAATTGACAAAACGAAATATATATAAAAAAAAATCAAAACAGAAAAAAAACAAAGATCGAGAAGTAGATACATATAAACAAACAAACAAACAAACAGACAATCTATAAATAACAACTCAAAATTTAAAACAAAGAAAATGATAATAAAAAAACATTGAATTTCCTACACAAAATCAACGGACAGATTAAATCATTCTAAGAAAGGAAAATTAAAACTTACAGAATACGTTTGCACTGAATACTATATGTGAAGAAATATCCTTATGTGGTGTGTCCGGGCGAGTGAATATCTACGAACTTATCCTGGAGAGTGAAGGATATGCTCTCTGTTTTACTGTACTGACGGCAACGAAAGGAGAAAAAACGCCGATAAGAGCCCAAATATAACTGCTTTGATATACGTTTTCTTGTAGTTAAAGTGGAAACAGGAAAACAGGTTGATAAGGAATGTGAACGGAGAGAGGAAGGATGAAGAAAAAGATACGGAGAGGGATGAAGATTGGGAAGGAAAATGTGCAGTAAAGCTCCCCGCCCCCTCCTCAAAATACACGAAACTGACCTCTCTTGGCCTCTCTTCTGAGCTTATTTTTTTTACAGGGGCAGTGTTTAGCGGGCTTTTTTTTATAGGGGCAGTGTTTAGCGGGCTTTTTTTGATAGGGGCAGTGTTTAGCGGGCTTTTTTTTTTATAGGGGCAGTGTTGGGCCTTTTATAGGGCAGTGTTTAGTTTTTTTATAGGGCAGTGTTGAGGCTTTTCTTTATAGGGCAGCGTTTAGTTTTTTTTATAGGGGCAGTGTTTAGGAGGCTTTTTCTTTATAGGGGCAGCGTTTAGTTTTTTTTTATAGGGGCAGTGTTTAGGAGGCTTTTTCTTTATAGGGGCAGCGTTTAGTTTTTTTTATAGGGGCAGTGTTTAGGAGGCTTTTTCTTTATAGGGGCAGCGTTTATTTTTTTATTTTTTTTAGGGGCAGTGTTTAAGGGCTTTTTTTTCTCATTGTAACTTTTTTTTGCCCTAGTGCTGCTTCCTTTGCTGTAAAAAAACAAAGATACGACCCAATATTATGGTGAAAGAGCGAAAATACACACCCATTAACCAAAGTATCAAGGCGTATATGGTATTGTGAGGTGGTAGAGCTAAACTAACACTGTATATCAAGAGGAGAAAGGGAAAATAAACGGACTAAAGGACAAGAAGAAGGGATGCAAGGGAGTATCTTAGGAAAGGAAAGCCCACACACGGCCCGGTGACATGCAGCCCTCCCCACACAACCCATGATAAAGAAACGTGTGGAAATTAGAGGAGTCAGAAAGTATTGTTGAGTTGGGCCTAAAATATTGTAGTCGTGGCAGCATTGGAGAAAACGAGGAAGCCTTCATGGGTAACCTCTCGAACTTTCACGTCTCCAGCTGCTTAAGTTACATTTCGTCACCATCATAAACAAACTCGGTCGTTTTTTCTATTTTCCGAGAATTAATACTCGACTTACGATTTAGACAGAAATTCCAAAGCTATGAATAGACACTCACATCCTAGACCAGGGCTACTCAACTATTATAAGCAAATGTATGCAGAGGTCCGAATAAGTATTAGCAGAAGCCCAACCCAATGGCTCCACAGGAATAGAAAAATATAACTATATAACTTGAAGGTCCCGGCGATGTATTCTTGCAAGTGTATTTCCTCGGATAACTGGATTTGGACCGCGTGCCGCCAGTTGAGTAGCCCTGCTGTAAAATAAGAAAGGTATCTACACCAAACTGTGCGTCAGAAAATGAAAAGTTGATTTCGCTAATAATTTGAACGCCTAAAAATAACTATCAATTTGTTTATAACGGCAGTGACACCCTCCTTTTCCTCTCCTCCATCGCTCCATTCTTCCCTTCCACTCCAAGCGAAGATGAGATGAGAAGGAGGAAGATGGGTAGAAAGGAGGGAAGGAGGAGGAATCAAGAACATAAGGGCAGGTAATTCTTTTTTATACCCTATTGTAACGGAAAAAGAAAAAAATGACCTTGTGTGTACTTCGGTGAGTCTTAAGAATGTTTACGCAACCGCTAACCTTTCTACGATAAACATTCAACACACCCTCGGAGATTTGTGTAGATAAGAAGCGAGGACTTTTTTCTTAGTCATATCCGCTTTCATTTATTAACCCTTGTGTAATAGGAGAAAAAAATGGCCTCCTCGTGTTTATCTCAATGTAAAAAAAAAAAAAAAAAAGAAGAAAACAGTGTGAAGAGATAAGGACTTTTTCTACGTGTCCAAATAGTTGTGTCGATAATGGTTGAGGATTTTCTTTTTCTTATCTTATTCTTATACTTCTTATTCTTGTTCGTTTACACTTCTGTCTCATCTATTCTTCTCCATTTACATACTTTTTATTTACTAACGTCGATGTTTTTCTGTCATATCTTTTCTTATGAGGATTTTCTTTTTCTTATCTTATTCTTATACTTCTAATTCTTGTTCGTTTACACTTCTATCTCATCCATTCATCTCCATTCACATGCTTTTTATTTACTAACGTCGATGTTTTTCTGTCATATCTTTTCTTATGAGGATTTTCTTTTTCTTATCTTATTCTTATACTTCTTATTCTTGTTCGTTTACACTTCTATCTCATCTATTCTTCTCCATTTACATACTTTTTATTTACTAACGTCGATGTTTTTCAGTCATATCTTTTCTTATGAGGATTTTCTTTTTCTTATTTTATTCTTACTTTTCTTATTCTTGTTCGTTTACACTTCTATCTCATCCATTCTTCTCCATTTACATACTTTTTATTTACTAACGTCGATGTTTTTCAGTCATATCTTTTCTTATGAGGATTTTCTTTTTCTTATTTTATTCTTACTTTTC
>NC_066528.1:3616413-3653913 GCF_024679095.1 Eriocheir sinensis | reverse complement strand
AGGTGTTTGGGGCATTTCCAGGGATAGTTTAATGACCCTGGTGGTAGTTTAACTTTCTTTTCATTTCGTCGGCCAAGCACAGACATTTGACAAGGCTTTCATAGGTGTTTTGGGGCATTTCCAGGGGTAGTTTAATGACCCTGGTGGTAGTTTGACGCTTTCTATTCATTTCGTTGGCCAAGCACACAAATTTGACAAGGCTTTCATAGGTGTTTTGGGGCATTTCCAGGGGTAGTTTAATGATCCTGGTGGTAGTTTAACTTTCTTTTCATTTCGTCGGCCAAGCACACAAATTTGACAAGGCTTTCGTAGGTGTTTTGAGGCATTTCCAGGGGTAGTTTATTGACCTTGGTGGTGGTTTAACTCTTTCTCTGTACCATGAACGTAAACAAAACACTCATGAAAACTCGATTAATCTCCTTTTGGCCTTTCTAAATAATTCATGTGAGATGTGAGAGCGTCTAAAAATACTGACCTTTGTGATTTAGTTATGATATGTGGAACGCTGTGGAGGAGGGCTGTGATGTGGAGAGGGTGGAGTGATCTTATGGTATCTGTTGTGTAATGTGGAGCGGACTGATGACTGGACAGGATGTGGAGTTTGTAGGTAGTTCGTGTGGAGTGAGTGTGTGTGTGTGTGTGTGTGAGAGAGAGAGAGAGAGAGAGAGAGAGAGAGAGAGAGAGAGAGAGAGAGAGAGAGAGAGAGAGAGAGAGAGAGAGAGAGAGATGTGGAGTGGATCAGACTGAAGTGAAGTGATTCATTAGAGGAAGAAGAAGAAATAGAAGAGGAAGAAGATAGAGGTGAAGATGAAGAAGAAAGCGAAGAGGTGGAGGAGGTGGAGGAGTGGAGGAGTGGAGGAGGGTTTTCACCCACTCCCCTGACATGAACTGCTTCCTGCCTTATTGGGTTTGTCGCGACTGCAGGCACCTCTCCACCTCCTCCTCCTTCTTCTTCTCTTCCTCCTTCTTTTCTTCCTTCTTTCGGCGTGTCTTCCCATTTTATATTCGTTATCTTTCATGTTTTTTTTTATTTTCTCATTATAGCTTCCCTCCTCCTCCTCCTCCTCCTCTTCACTCCACTTCCTCATCTTTCTTTATGAGCCTCTTCTCTCCTCGGTCTTCTTCTCTTCCTTGCCTCTCATCTTTCTTCTTCACTTCTCCTCTTCCTTCTCCTCCTCCTCCTCCTCCTTAAGTCTGCGTAGTTTCGTATTGCTAAACATTTTTCCTCCTCTTTGTTTGTTTACATCTTCCGCATTTTCCTGCATTCCTTCCCCTCTCCCTCCCTTCCTCCCTCTCTCCCTCATTTTCATCCCCCCTCGCTCTTTCTCTCCCTCCTTCACCGCATCTCTCCATTATTTTTTCTCCCTCCTTCTCCCCTTCTCTCCCTTATTTTCACCCTCCCTCATTCTCTCTCTCCTTCACCCCTTTCACCCCCCTTCGGTATATAGCATTCTGATTCTCATATCACAGGAAGCATATTTTAGCCAGCTTTTGTTTCATCCTCCCTTTCTAAACACCTCCCTTCCCCCCCCTTCCTCCGTCCCTTTAACTCTTTACGACATGTGAGGAAAGGGTCACATCGAGGAGGAGGAGGATGAGGAGGAGAAAGGATGAGAATAAGACTAAAAGAGAGAAATCAATGAAAATACTAATTAATTCAAGAGAAGGGATGTGTGTGTGTGTGTGTGTGTGTGGCGGGGGTGGGGGGGAATGAAGGTCACCTGCACGTAGGGGATCTGGAGGTCACTCTTGGTGGGGTCACAAGGTCACGCCCTGTAGCATGGAGGCTGGCATTTGTTTGACGTGGAAATGGTGGTGGTGATGTGTGCTACTTGAGGAGGAGGAGGAAGAAGAAGAAGAAGAAGAAGAAGAAGAAGAAGAAGAAGAAGGAGTAGTTTTTTTTGTTGCTATTGTGATTCTTCATATTTTTTTCTCGTTCTTGTTTTTGCTGCAAATTCTTACATTTCCTCGTTAGGTAAGAGGTGCAAACGAGCTCTCAAATCCTACCCATTCAAAAACTATCACATCAACCCAGGCAATTACAGCACAAGAGAACACAAGTCACAGAACCAAGCGAGAGCAGCGAGGCATCGGGAGTGTCTCAGCAGCCAGGGAGTGTGAGAGAGTGAGCCACGTGAGGGAGCGGCGACCTTGGCCATCATTAATTTGAGCGGCAGGTCAGGGCACTTTAACCGGTGATGTCACGTCCGTCTGCCTGGTGCCCCCTCACGCCCTCACTCACGCCACCCCCGCGCGCCTCGTCACACCACCTCAGCACGGCCACCTGACTTCCTGCCTCTGCCTTTGCTTGTAGACTTGAATTGATCTTCCTTAACGAGTTGTGAATCACCATGAAAGCCTTTTATATATATATATATATATATCTATATATATATATATATATATATATATATATATATATATATATATATATATATATATATATATATATTTAGGGTATACTTATTCAGGCTTCTACTGTTATCAAGTTTTCACGATTCTGTTATCATATACTCCTCCGCGGTGCAGTGGTTGGCGTTCCTGTCTATGTATCTGCGGGCCTTTATGAATCTGTGACAGCCATGAACTTGATTACGAGAGGAACGCATCTACACGGTCTCCAATATTCATACCACTTGACCAACACAGCGAAGGCCAACAGCGATCCATCTCTCTCTCTGTATTCCCATCACGACCACTGCCATCTCTTATATATTCCCGTTTACTATTCTCCTCTCTACTACTGTTACTACTACTACTATCATTACTACTACTACTATTATTACTACTACTACTACTACTACTACTACTACTACTACTACTACTACTGGTACTACTACTGCTACTACTACTACTACTGCTACTACTACTACTACTACTACTACTACTACTACTACTGCTACTACTACTACTACTACTACTACTACTACTACTGCTACTACTACTGCTACTACTACTACTACTGCTACTACTACTACTACTACTACTACTACTACTACTACTGCTACTACTACTACTACTCCTACTACTACTACTACTGCTACTACTACTTTTTTTTATACAACATAAATGATACCTCCACCCATGTTTATTTTCCCGACACATAATCATGGAGGGCTCCATAGCTTGGAGGTCATTAGCCCCAACTCAGTTCGCTAATGACTGTGGCATCCAACCATATCACTAATACTACCTGACACTAAATCACCTACCATCTATTACGTCTAGATCCCCTTTCCTTCCCTACTAAGTCACTCCTGACCCACCCTAATGTCACTCTCCACCACTGTGGCTTCATAGTCCATATTGAGATGGTGGTGGCTTTGGGCCAGAGGTTCTGGTGCCCTGAGACATAGGATGGCCGACCTGAGCAGGGAGAACGAGAGGCGACACCTCATCCAGGCGACAACGTGGCTCCTTGGCTGTTGCTTCTTTTCTGAGATTAGTTCCGCGAGGCGTGTGTAGAAGCATTGGGCCCTGGGACCCATCCCGCCGGATGTGGTGAAGACGAGGGGGGTGAAGCTGCCCTGATCCACATGTTGGATTCTTTCACCGCATGCCCTTGTCTTCTCCTGCTCGTTCCTGTGGTGGGCGGCTTCCAGGGGCAGCTCACGGTGACAGGCAGCCATCGGGTCGAATATGCGGATGTCCATGAACGCCCGCTGTCCGCGCACCCAGAATCCGCGGGCACTTACATCAACCCGTGCCTCCTGTGAGGTATTGGCTGTCTTGTACCGAAGGTGTTCGCCGTCCAGGGGAAGCAGTGCCGGCTCGGTAGTGACGTCTGGCATACCTCCCCAAGCATGCGGGCTGTCAGATCCCTAACTTCATCGTGTCGAATACAGACGAAGCCCCTTTTTACATGTCATGGTGTGGGTGACATCATTTGGTGATCCACATGCACAGAGATCAGGCAGTCCTCAATCGGCAGCCATATCTCAGAGCAATGGCGTCGACAAATTCTTGTTTGTTGAGGCTGAAGCCCTTTGCTCTGATTGGTAATGAGACGTTAGCCAGTTAGAGGCGCCTGCCTCCTGTGCTGTGTGTATTTTTCTACCCATTTCTGTGGACAGGTGGTGTGTAAGACGGTCCAGCTCGTCTCTTTGGGCCTGTTGTCTTTCTTCTGAAATTCATCTTTTGATTTCTCTTATTTCAGTTTGGTATATTTCGCTATCTGCCTCCTGAGCGACGATCCTGTTGATGAGGGATCTGATAGGGCTGATGGAGTTTTGGTTATCCTTATCAGCCAGCTTATCAGGGTTGGTGATCCCCATTCCGCCCACTCTTGGAGGAAGTACTACCATACCCCTCTCCTCCTCCCCAAAGCATGAGTTTTCACCAGCGCCGGCAAGAATACATTCTTAATGGCGTTTTCTAGTGGTTGCAGAAGTGGACTGATGCCGGGGATGGTGCGCATCAGGAACGTCCACCGCTGTTGGATGCCGTGAGTGTACGCTGAATAGGCAGCGTGTGGCTCAGTCTTGGCAATAGCAGACAAAGTTTATATTTCCTTCACCATTCAGCTACATTGTCTCCTACGTACTCCTTCTTATATACCTCTGTCCGGATCACTGCACCTTAGTGTCGTTGTCCGTCCTTTGTCACAATGACTCCACTTCCTCTAAAAGTTTCTGTGGCACGGTCATACTGTAATGTTCAGGTTTGACAATAAGGACAGACTTGGTACCGTTAAGGATGTATTCTATCTCAGGGTCAGCGGCGTTCACAATGTCCCAACACCCTTTTAAGTCTGAGATTTTACAGCACCTGAGAGATCCGCATAACCCACCTGTTTCACCCGTGTTTTTGGGTACGCGATTTCATTTTGGAGGACTGATAGGCCCAGGGCGTACAAAGCTATGGCTACTGGATTACCTTGTGTTGTTCCTTCAGATGATTTTAACACTTTCACTTGTCCACTGTGGCTATATATGTATAAGTTGGTAGGGTATGTATAAGTATTTTCAACATACATAGCTAAGCTAGGGCACTTGGTTTAAATGTTGTGTATCATAGTCTTTCTATTTATTGTGTTGAAGGCATTTTTGGCGTCAACAAGAAGCACTGCTTCGCACTCCACGTGGTCAAATATCTCCTGCATGGCATGGACGGCTGCTTCTCCTCCTGCCTGCTGCCCCGCACAAACTTGGAGGTCCTCTGCTGCCATTCTCACATCTTCTTTGACAACAGCCATGATGCATTTTCCCACGATGCGCCGCAGGACTTCTCCGACTCCTATAGGCCTGCATCCCGGGCTCTTGCCCAGAGGAATGAGGCGGCATGCAGTCAGGGCGTCCACATAATGGAAGCTCGAGGAGGCGAGTTTTCTTGCCATTGCTGCAATGGTGTTGCGCAGGTCACCAGCTGCATTGCCAAAGTTGGCGCTGCTCAGCAAGCTTCGCCATCCCCGTGCATCAAGTCCTGAGGGCCCCGCGCTGCCACGAGTCTGGAGGGCCTTCTTCCACACCATCTCTCCTGTTATCCTTTCGTATATAACTGGATTCGGTGGTTGGTGACATCCTGCCAGTCTCAGTCCTTTCAGGTCACTCGGTGGAGGATGTTTTTCCTTGAGTTGACTGATCGTGTCCCTGGTGAGTGGAAGCACACCCCGTGTGGAATTTTCTGACAAGGCTCGTGTTGCAGACGCAACGTTGCCTTGTCGCATTTTGTCTGCAAACTTCCGGGCCCTGTCTTCTGTGGAGGTGTTGTTTTGTTGGGGTCCGGGGAGCCTCTCCTGTATGGCTCTGGCTTCTCCAAGGAGGGCATCTAACTCGTTAGTTTGCCACAAGGCAACTCGTCTTCTTAATGCCTCGATATTTTCGGCTTGTTTGGTCTTTGGGTGTGCTTTTTGGAGGAAGAGATGGGGGAGAGTGAATACAATTTTGAGGGATAGGGGCGCCAGTGGTGTGTTCTGGATGTAGTTATTTAACAACACCGGTTTTTCACTCTCTTTCAAGGCTAAATTGAACTAAATACAAGTAATAGATTAAATATACGTTGCTACAGAGCCCCCAGTTTGGGAGGTGTGAGGCGAGCCTCTCTTGTCGCTGGCAACCCTCCGTTCCAGCCCATTAACTGCTCGGTCAGAGGTCAGGGCGGGGCATCGACGGACTACTACTACTACTACTACTACTACTACTACTGCTACTACTACTACTACTACTACTACTACTACTACTACTACTACTACTACTGCTACTACTACTACTGCTACTACTACTACTGCTACTACTACTACTACTACTACTACTACTACTACTATAACACCCTCGGGAGCAGTCTACGTAAGGGTTTGTGTGTCTATGGAAACGCTCGAGTTCAAACTACCAAGAAGTCGAAGAAAACCAGAAGCAGGGAGCGTTTGGGTTCATCAGCGCTGGTTAAAAAAGGTCTCTCTCTCTCTCATTAATTCATTCATTCATCCTGTTTGCCTCTGTCTGCCTGCCTGTCCCAACACCCGCATGATCCTCCCAGGCCCGCACAACAACCCGCTTCCCGCCGCCCTTCCTTGCCCTCTCACGTAGACGCTTGTTGCTGCTCGTCTGGTCCCTGCTCGCCGTGATGTTTGTCTCTCACACTCCCTGCCACTCCTCTCCCTCTCCTCTCCTCACGATTACGTCACCTGTGTTTGCTTCTCTTGCGCAGCTCCCATGAATGAGTGTGTGTTACTTAGACCCATATTATTAAACGTTCCGGGGCTTACACACACACACACACACACACACACACACACATACATACACTTGATAAGGCTTTCATAGGGGTTGTGTTAATATTTCCATGGGTGGTTTTGTGACCCTGGTGGTAGTTTGAGAAGGCTTCTGCACCATGAATGGATAAAATACTCAGGAATACCCGATTAATCTACTATTTGGCCTTTGATATTAGTTGATGTGAGAGCCTTGAAAGCGTCTGAGAGTACATATATGAATCTTAAGTACCTTCAAAAGCGACAAACTTGATATATTATATAACCTAAACAAATCAAAACATGTCACAGTTCTTCAGTGACGAGTGATAATTACTGGAACATGAATATTAATCAACGTAGATTATTCCTTTCAATCTGACAGTAATCATAACACTATACGAAGGTAATGACAAATGCGCCAGTGAGCTATTTTTGTAACTCATTTGCTTTGCCCTTGATCTGCCTCCTTTACTCTATAGAAAAAAAAAGGTACATAAAAATACGGGAGTGAAACAGATCGTACTCGTATATATGTATAATTCATGACCCTGTTCCCCGTCAGTCCACAAAACAAAGCAAAATAACCTTCCCCTTTGCCCTGGTGAACAATACTACCTGACTGTCTGAACCACCGCTTTCTATACAGGCCAATCCTAATCAATAATTCCCCGCCTATAAGTAATGCACAGGTTCGAGTTTTCATTATTTTAGGGGAAGGAAACATTGTAAAGTTCATCTCCCTGTTCTCTCTACGTCCACAACAAACATTACTCTCCAGTCTCGTGCTGGTGAACAGTACTATTTGGCTGTCAGAATCATCACCAGTAATTCCACGCCTATAAGAAGCAATGCACAGGTTCGACTTTCCATTATTTTTGTCCCATAGCTCCACCACACGCCCGGCCGTCCTTCACTCGGCGCTCGTGCTCCCCTTGTCATCATCCACCACAGGGTCGCACATAAAACATTGAGTCTCATACAGTATTGGATAAAAATTGAAATGCCGGGGATAGTTGCCACAAATACCACTTTTCCATAAGCCGTACGTCATGCGCACCACCTGAATTTTTTATGCCCAGCGATACAATATTGCAAAACACAGAAATATGGAGGAAATATGTAGTTTTAAATCACAGAACATTTAAAACACTAAAATGATTCTCTCTCTCTCTCTCTCTCTCTCTCTCTCTCTCTCTCTCTCTCTCTCTCTCTCTCTCTCTCTCTCTCTCTCTCTCTCTCTCTCTCTCTCTCTCTCTCTCTCTCTCTCTCTCTCTCTCTCTCTCTCTCTCTCTCTCTCTCTCTCTCTCTCTCTCAAGTAGGTCCATATTCTCATACATTTCGGGGCTTACACACCTACATTTGATAAAGCTTTCGTAGAGGTTAAGTTAGTATTACCAAGGGTAGTGTTATGAGCCTAGGGACAGTTTGACAAGGCTTCAGCACAATGAACGTGAAAAAAACACTCATGAGAACCCGACTAATCTCCTTTGTGGCCTTTAGAAATACTTAATAAGGCTTTCGTATGGATTGTAGGTACTTCCAAGGGCAGTTTTATGAGCCTAGTGATAGTTTGGCAAGGCTTCTACACCATGAACGTGAAAACACTCAAGAGAACCCAACTAATCTCCTTTGTGGCCTTGGGAAATAGTTGTTGTGAGAGCCGAAAGCGTTTGAGTATACGGGCATACGTAGAGGTTATTTTGTCATATTAATTGGCATTATTATGAGCCAAGTGATAGTTTGACAAAACTTTTACACCATGAACGCAAAAAAAAAAAAATACTCAAGAAAACCCTTTGGAAATAGATGTTGTGAGAGCCGAGAGCGTCTGAGGATACGAGACTGAGACTTCACAACATATTCACTTAGCCTGGCAACAATAGGTCAAGAATAGCGGCGGATCATCACGAGAGTGAGAGAGGAAGCGACGAGAGGGAGGCAGAGACATAGAGAGGGAGAGGGAGACACCTTCATCACCGCCGCCGCCGCATCCCACCTTGAGGCCGAATTATGGAGCTCTTTATATATGGAGGCTTGGCGGGCCTGGGGCGTGGAGCGGCGAGACAGAGGGAAGAGGCGCCATCAGTAGAGAGGGTAGAGGGTAGAGGCGCCATTACGTGTGGGGGTGAGAGAAAGATATATATATATATATATATATATATATATATATATATATATATATATATATATATATATATATATAGATAGATAGATAGATAGATAGATAGATAGATAGATGAATAGATAGATAGATAGATAGATAGATAGATAGATAGATAGAATAGATGAGATAGATAGATAGATGAATAGATATAGATATAGACATAGATGTATATAGATAAAAGAAAGACATAAGAGAGAGAGAGAGAGAGAGAGAGAGAGAGAGAGAGAGAGAGAGAGAGAGAGAGAGAGAGAGAGAGAGAGAGAGAGAGAGAGAGAGAGAGATATATATATATATATAGATATATATAGAGATATAGATATATAGAGAGAGAGAGAGAGAGAGAGAGAGAGAGAGAGAGAGAGAGAGAGAGAGAGAGAGAGAGAGAGAGAGAGAGAGAGAGAGAGAGAGAGAGAGAGAGAGAGAGAGAGAGAGAGAGAGAGAGAGAGAGAGAGAGAGAGAGAGAGAGAGAGAGAGAGAAACACTACTGACCGACCGAGCAAACTATCCAACAAAAATATGAAAAAACAAAACCCAAATATCGCCTCATGCCATCGCCCGCGCCAGCAGGAAACATTACGAGCTGAATTTTAAGCGTCCGATCCGTGGTTTAAATAAGCGTTTAAATGCCGCCACTCACACCGCGCCGCTGGGTCAAGGTCACGGGCCGGAAGATATTGATAAAAAATACCTCCATGCAAAACAAACTGTGATGTGTTTAGCGAGGAGGAGTTTTCTTCTCGTGAGCAGCAGCAATATTAATGTGGAGAGCAGCGGCGCTTAACCTCTTTAATAGCACGCAGAAAAATGGTCCTTTCCCTCCACGCCCCCCCTAGGAATGGGTCTTTCCCTCCACGCCCCCCCTAGGAATGGGTCTTTCCCTCCACCCCCCCCTAGGAATGGGTCTTTCCCTCCACGCCCCCCTAGGAATGGGTCTTTCCCTCCACGCCCCCCCTAGGAATGGGTCTTTCCCTCCACGCCCCCCCTAGGAATGGGTCTTTCCCTCCACGCCCCCCCTAGGAATGGGTCTTTCCCTCCACGCCCCCCTAGGAATGGGTCTTTCCCTCCACGCCCCCCTTAGGAATGGTCCTTTCCCTCCACGCCCCACCTAGGAATGGGTCTTTCCCTCGACGCCCCCCTAGGAATGGTCCTTTCACTCCACGCCACCCCTAGGAATGGGTCTTTCCCTCCACGCTCCCCCCTAGGAATGGGTCTTTCCATCCACCACCCCCTAGGAATGGGTCTTTCCCTCCACGCCCCCCTCGGAATGGGCCTTTCCCTCCACGCCCCCTCCGGAATGGGTCTTTCCCTCCACGCCCCCTAGGAATGGGTCTTTCCCTCCACGCCCCCCCTAGGAATGGGTCTTTCCCTCCACGCCCCCTAGGAATGGGTCTTTCCCTCCACGCCCCTCAGGAATGGGTCTTTCCCTCCACGCCCCCCCTAGGAATGGGTCTTTCCCTCCACGCCCCCCCTAGGAATGGGTCTCTCCTCCACGCCCCCTAGGAATGGGTCTTTCCCTCCACGCCCCCTAGGAATGGGTCTTTCCTCCACGCCCCCCTAGGAATGGGTCTTCCTCCACGCCCCCCTAGGAATGGGTCTTTCCTCCACGCCCCCTAGGAATGGGTCTTCCTCCACGCCCCCCTAGGAATGGGTCTTTCCTCCGCCCCCTAGGAATGGGTCTTTCCTCCACGCCCTCAGGAATGGGTCTTTCCTCCACGCCCCCCCTAGGAATGGGTCTTTCCTCCACGCCCCCCTAGGAATGGGTCTTTCCTCCACGCCCTCAGGAATGGGTCTTTCCTTCCACGCCCCTCAGGAATTGGTCTTTCCCTCCACGCCCCCCTAGGAATGGGTCTTTCCCTCCACGCCCCTATAGGAATGGGTCTTTCCTCCACGCCCCCTAGGAATGGGTCTTTCCTCCACGCCCCCCTAGGAATGGGTCTTTCCTCCACCCCCCCTAGGAATGGGTCTTTCCTCCACGCCCTCAGGAATGGGTCTTTCCTCCACGCCCCCTAGGAATGGGTCTTTCCTCCACGCCCCAAGAATGGGTCTTTCCTCCACGCCCCCCAGGAATGGGTCTTTCCTCCACGCCCCCTAGGAATGGGTCTTTCCTCCACGCCCCTAGGAATGGGTCTTTCCTCCACGCCCCCTAGGAATGGGTCTTTCCTCCACGCCCCCCCTAGGAATGGGTCTTTCCTCCACGCCCTCAGGAATGGGTCTTTCCTCCACGCCCCCCTAGGAATGGGTCTTTCCTCCAAGTCCCCCTAGGAATGGGTCCTTCCCTCCACGCCCCCCCTAGGAATGGGTCTTTCCCTCCACGTCCCCCTAGGAATGGGTGTTTCCCTCCACGTCCCCCTAGGAATGGGTCTTTCCTCCACGCCCCCCCTAGGAATGGGTCTTTCCTCCACGCCCCCCTAGGAATGGGTCTTTCCCTCCACGCCCCCTAGGAATGGGTCTTTCCCTCCACGCCCCCCTAGGAATGGGTCTTTAAATCCACGCCCCCCTAGGAATGGGTCTTTCCTCCACGTCCCCCTAGGAATGGGTCTTTCCTCCACGCTCCCCCTAGGAATGGGTCTTTACCTCCACGCCCCCCTAGGAATGGGTCTTTCCTCCACGCCCCCTAGGAATGGGTCTTTCCTCCACGCCCCCCTAGGAATGGGTCTTTCCTCCACGTCCCCTAGGAATGGGTCTTTCCCTCCACGTCCCCCTAGGAATGGGTCTTTCCTCCACGCCCCCTAGGAATGGGTCTTTCCTCCACGCCCCCTAGGAATGGGTCTTTACCTCCACCCCCCTAGGAATGGGTCTTTCCTCCACCCCCCCTAGGAATGGGTCTTTCCTCCACGCCCCCTAGGAATGGGTCTTTCCTCCACGCCCCCTAGGAATGGGTCTTTCCTCCACGCCCCCTAGGAATGGGTCTTTCCTCCACCCCCCTAGGAATGGGTCTTTACCTCCACCCCCCTAGGAATGGGTCTTTCCTCCACCCCCACCTAGGAATGGGTCTTTCCTCCACCCCCCCTAGGAATGGGTCTTTCCTCCACGCCCCCCTAGGAATGGGTCTTTCCTCCACGCCCCCCCCCTAGGAATGGGTCTTTCCCTCCACGCCCCCCCTAGGAATGGGTCTTTCCCTCCACGTCCCCCTTTGCATATAAAGATAATATTCTCTCATATTTAATAAACAGTGGTAAGGCTAAGAAGACTAGTTTTAAGTTAGGAAAGCAGATATTTTTGCATTTAGCACAAAACTCTCAACAGTGGCCCACGCTCTTGATAAGATCTATCTATCTATCTATCTATATATCAGACCTGGATTCCCGACAACGGGGGCAGCCACGGCAAGGCGCACACCCTCGCAACCGCAGAGTCACACAAACGACGCTCCCGCCGTCGACAGAGAAGGGCGGTTCTCCCGCAGCCATATCCCATACTTTCCCAAGCGCTCGTGCTCACCCTGGAAATTACTAACACCCCCTAGTTTTTTTTTTTTTTTCGAGGGACGCAGTAAAGCCAGCGAGGGTAACAATTGCCTCAAAACATCAGCGGCTGCAGCCAAGCCCAGTCATGTACCTCCCGTCACGTGACTCAGTACAACGCGGCTTACACGTCGGCATTCCTGTGTCTTCACAATTCGAGGCTTCTGTAAAGTGACGTCCGCTGTGCATTCTCGTCATTAAAGCCGCGAGGATTTGCTCAGCACTGATTCACGGACACTTTTCTTCCTCAAGTGATTCAAGGATAAGAGTTGCTCGTGTTGTGGCTCACCAGACTTTTGTGGTGTTTGTTATTCATCGAGGCTGCATTTAACCCTTTTGTGTTCGGCTATGACGCTTTTTTTTAAGCTAGTAAATGCGTCCATTGTGAGCGTTGTATCCGTGCACTCGGTACCCCGACAAATGCGTGCTGTCCATTACTGCAACGCGCACATTCATACATCAGTTTCAATAATGGCGCCGCTCCGCTACCATAACGGGACTGCGAATAAAAAATGGACCAAACATTGACTAGTAAGTTGTCAGCGTCGGTGTTTACCAGGGTTGGATCAAATACTGATTTTTTGTAAGTCAAATACAAATACAAATACTTTTGTTCGGGATTCCAAAAATACAAATACAAATACTTTTGTTCGGGATTCCAAAAATACAAATACAAATACTTTTGTTCGGGATTCCAAAAATACAAATACAAATAAAAATACTTTTATTCCTGAATCTAAAAATACAAATACAAATACAAATACTTTTATTGCTGAATCTAAAAATATTAATAAAAATACAAATACTTCTATTCCTGAATCTAAAAATACAAATACAAATACTTTTATTCCTGAATCTAAAAATACAAATACAAATACAAATACTTCTATTCCTGAATCTAAAAATACAAATACAAATACAAATACTTTTATTCCTGAATCTAAAAATACAAATACAAATACAAATACTTTTATTCCTGAATCTAAAAATACAAATACAAATAGAAATACTTCTATTCCTGAATCTAAAAATACAAATATAAAATACAAATACTCCTATTCCAGATTTCAAAGATACAGATAATTATACAAAAAATATAAAGATACTTTTTTCACAAGTTTACACTTCACATCATAATTGCATTTTATCATCATTAATGCCCGGAAGGTTTCCGGGCCGAGTTTTGCTCGCTTAGGAGTGTAAAAATTGCCGGCCTTACTAAACACCCTCTCAGATGGTGCAGGTAACTAACAGGTTCTTGCCTACCACAGGCTCAAAGGGTCAACGGTGCGGAGATGAGTACCTACCGCAGCCACACACAGCTATTTTTTTTTTTTTACAGCAAAGGAGACAGCACAAGGGCACACGAAAAGGAAACAACAATAAAAAAAAGCCCGCTACTCGCTTCTCCTGTAAAGAGTCCGAAGAGGTGGCCGAAAGAGAAGTCAACTACGTGAGAACATAGCGTAAGAAGAATAGCGTATGCACCCGCCTTTAACTGTACCTTCAGTTTTCTTCTTTTGGTGTCATGGCTAAGTGCAATGGTTAACACACATATACTCTCTCTCTCTCTCTCTCTCTCTCTCTCTCTCTCTCTCTCTCTCTCTCTCTCTCTCTCTCTCTAGCTCTTTCACAGGGACGGATTTAGCTCTTTCACAGGGACGGATTGCACCTTTCTCCCATCGGGGCAGCCAGACTCGGAAGGCTCCTCAACGAAGCAGTGCGTGTCATCCGAACAAAAAACGAGTCACGGCCACGTCCCTCCACCCCACCCGTGTAAATAGACGCCGTGCATCGCAACAAACCCGTAACCGTGATCCCGCAAGTACCACCACCTCTATTACTAAGCCTCTAGATAACTTAAAAATCCTTAGTTTCAATGCGCGTAGCCTAAGAAACAAATTTGATGAACTGAGATGTCTTGCTTTAACAGAAAATTTTGACATAATTGCTATAACCGAAACATTTATCGACACCACAAATATTGATTTAAGTTCCGAATACAACATAGATGGCTACAGACTCTTCAACAAAGATCGTGTAAACCGTAGAGGCGGTGGCGTCGCCCTTTATGTCAAAAGCTATTTGCAACCCACTGACAAAACACGGGGAAACAGTAACGTTGAACATTTGTGCGTGCGAGTAAACATTGCAAAAGTCAACTTAAATATATCTGTCACCTACAGACCTCCCGGGCAATCACTCGATGACGACCTTGAAATGTACAGCGTCTTAAGGCAGTCACTTAATAACAGCGACTCACTGATACTAGGAGACTTTAACCTCCCCCATATCGACTGGGCGACACTGTCAGGTACAGAAGGCGAGTCACATAGAATGATCGAATTTCTAGAAGAAAATTATCTAAGCCAAATGGTTTCTGAGCCAACTCGACAAAATAATATACTCGACCTTGTTATAACGACCCAAGATAACCTAATCAGTAGTGTCACGGTAGGAGAACACCTCGGTTCTTGCGATCATAAATTAGTGCGCGTCGACATTAAAGCTCAATCATCAGTGACTGAAAATAAAGTAAAGGTGCCCAATTTCAAAAGAGCTAACTTCGTAGAAATCCGACAAAAACTAACAGAAATACAACTATCAGATGACGGCAACGTAGAGGAAGCCTGGCTAAGTTTTAAAAATCACCCACTCACTCAGCAGAACACATTCGTCCCCTTGTGCGAGAAGCGAATTAACACTAAAAAAAGCCCACCGTGGTTTAATAGCGAAATTAAACAATCAGTCAATGAGAGAAAATTGTTTTACAGGTTAAAGAAAGAACAAAGCACGCCCGAAAACATTAGACTTTATAATGATGCCAGGCGACGAGTAAAACGACTAGTAGGTCAGGCAAAGCGTAGATACGAAGAAATTATTGCAGCCAACTGTAAAAATAATCCGAAATCTTTCTTCAGTTACATAAACAACAGAAAGGCGATCAAAAGTGGTATTGGACCTTTAACAAACAGCGACGGTGCACTAGTGACTGACAGCCAACACATTGCAAACCTCTTAAACAATTACTTTTCCTCGGTGTTTAATACTAACAGTCTTCCTCTCGCTACCACCAACACCAGTACTATTGTAAATCTCGAGCATGCATTGCCTAATTTTGAAATAACAACCGATGAAGTCCTTAAAGCTCTCCATTCACTTAAAACAAATAAAAGTCCTGGACCTGACAAAGTATATCCAACTCTGCTGAAAGAAACAAAGAGCGAAATACTCTCCCTCACAACCGTATTCAATATGTCCTTGCGACAAGGCATCGTCCCTTCAGATTGGAAAAAGGCTAACGTGACACCGATTTTCAAGAAAGGAGACAAAAAGTACCAGGTAATTACAGGCCCATTAGTCTAACTTCGGTTGTAGGTAAGCTACTTGAGGGCATAATTAGAGACAAAATTGTGAATTACCTTGAAAGCCACTCATTGATTGGGGACTCACAACATGGCTTCCGAAACAAAAGATCCTGCCTATCAAACCTATTAACCTTTTATAACGACCTCTTCACTGTTTATGACGTAACCAAATCACTGGACGTAGTCTATCTTGATTTCCAGAAAGCGTTTGATAAAGTCCGCATCATAAATTACTTTACAAATTAAAGCAAATAGGTATTGACGGTCAAGTAAACCAATGGATCGCGAATTGGTTGAGCAACAGACAACAAAGAGTAGTGATTGACGGATTTAACTCAGAGTGGGCGCCTGTCACTAGTGGCGTCCCTCAGGGCTCGGTCCTTGGCCCAGTGCTCTTCATTATTTACATCAACGACGTGGATGTTGGACTCAATAACCGCATTAGTAAATTTGCAGACGACACAAAGATTGGCAACTCGGTTCTCACTGACGAAGACAGGCAAAGCCTCCAAGAGGATTTGCACAAAATTTCAGCTTGGTCGGATAGATGGAGATGCCCTTTAACGTAGACAAGTGCCAGGTCCTTCAAGTTGGAACGAGGAATAAGAAGTTCGAATACGAAATGCGCGGCGTTAAACTCAAAAGCGTTCAATGCGTCAAAGACTTGGGGTCAAAATCGCGTCAAACCTCAAATTCTCACAGCAATGCATCGATGCAGCAAATAAAGCGAACAGAATGTTGGGCTTCATTAAAAGAAACTTTGTATTCAAGAATAAAGATGTAATACTCCCGCTCTACAACAGTTTAGTCAGACCCCACTTGGAATATGCGGTACAGTTTTGGTCTCCCCACCATGCAAAGGATATTGCTAAATTAGAAGGTGTTCAGCGTCGGGCAACGAAAATGATCCCTTCCTTGCGCAACAAATCCTACGAAGAAAGGCTTTCTACCCTTAACATGTTCTCTCTTGAGAAACGTCGCCTCCGAGGAAAACTGATCGAATGTTTTAAAATACTTAATGGTTTCACGAATGTAGACAGATCAACATTGTTTATGATCGATGACACTTTGCGCACGAGGAACAATGGCGTAAAACTCAGATGTAGACAAGTAAATTCAGACTGCACCAAATTTTTCTTCACCAACGTTGTAGTGCGAGAATGGAATAAGCTTCCACCGTCAGTGGTCCAGTGTAACACGATTGACTCCTTCAAAAATAAGCTCGACTGTCACTTCCTTCAACTTAATATCAATTAGAGTAGAAATGCAACGTTTTGGAGTCTTCTGATTAATGTAAAATCACTTAGGTTTAAGGACAGACCACCAAGTCTGGACCATGGGGTCTGTGTGGTCTGATTTTCTATGTAAATCTATGTAAAATCTCTCTCTCTCTCTCTCTCTCTCTCTCTCTCTCTCTCTCTCTCTCTCTCTCTCTCTCTCTCTCTCTCTCTCTCTCTCTCTCTCTCTCTCTCTCTCTCTCTCTCTCTCTCTCTCTCTCTCTCTCTCAGCCAAGGTCTTGCAGCACTTGGAGACCCGAGTCAAGTGATCACTGAAACTGGTCGTCAGTTAATCTCTGTTTTGGCTCATTTATTTTTTTTTTCTTCTTCAACGTCTTCTGCGTAGTCATCGAAATGGCCGCCTCTGTGTTAAGGCTGAACTTGACTGAAAAAAAAAGGTTCTACTTTTTCAAGGACACACACACACACACACACACACACACACACACACACACACTTAATCATGACTGAAACGCGTTTTCCCACTCTTTCCTCCCCCCTGCTTTCTCTCTCTCTCTCTTTTTTTTTTTTATTTAAACAGGGCTTAGATTGTGCTAAAGTTGAAGGTTTTAAGCTTCATCTATCTATAGCTACATACAAGACACATTGAATTACTGCCTAGAAGTCCTAATCCAGCTGTTCACCTCCCGCTTGAAGTCTTGAAGTGACGCGCGATGGTGGAGGTCGGTATGGCGAACAAGCTGGTTCCACAGGCGGCTGTAGCGGGGCTGGAAGGAGCGGAAGTGGTGTTCTGTCCTGGAGAAGGGAACAGCCACTTGTTCCTGTCTGTGGGGTGCTGCTCGGGTGGAGTGTATGGGGGTTGGGGGCGCGGGGAGCTTGAGAGCTGCCAGGTGGGGTGTGTTTAGGTTGTGTGCCTTGAACATTACACACAGGCCTGCCACATCCCTGCGCTCCTGGAGAGGTTGCAGGGAGCCACGCGCGTGCTGAGGACCTGTGCGCTGTATCAGACGCTGGGCTCTGGCCTGGACACGATCCAGCGTTGCAAGGTAGGATGGAGGGCAGGAGGACCAGGCGATGGGGGAGTACTCCATGAGGGGGCGTACTTGTGCCTTGTAGAGCACCTCAGTCCCTTTGGCGTCAAGTAGATGGGAGATGCGCCGTACACAGCTGAGTTTCCATGCTGCATTTTTTGATATTTTTTTAGCATGGTTGGTGAAGGAGAGTCCCGCGTCGAACTCCACTCCGAGAATGAAGATGGAGTCTTGAAGGGGTAGCGTTTTCCCCTCCAGTTGTATTCCCGGCCCGGCTAGATTGTTGATATCTCGCCTGCGGGATATTACCATTGCTTGCGTTTTGTCAGGGGCCAGGGTGACTTGCCAGCAGCCGCTCCAGGCGATAATTTTGTCGAGTGCCATGTTGATACGACACACTGTGCCTTGCCAGTCTTGTCTGTCGCTGGTGAAGGCAAGAGTGCAGTCGTCAGCGTACGCCTGGGCCTCAGGGATGAGCTGGAGAATGTCATTGAAATAAACATTCCACAGTAGAGGCCCTAGTACGCTGCCCTGGGGCACGCTTGCATTGATGGGGTGCTGGCTTGAGGTGTGGCCGTTAATCACCACCTGTAACGCCCTGTCCTGGAGGTAGTCCCCAATGAGTTGCAGGAGGGCGCCTCGCACACCTAGGCTCTTCAGCTTGGCGATGAGGCCTTGGTGCCAAACCCTGTCGAAGGCTCCGGCTATGTCAAGAGCCACGACGAAGGTGTCGAGTCCCCTGTCCAGCGAGTGGTTCCATGAGGCAAAGTTAAGGAGCAGCAGGTCTGCAGCAGATCTTCCCTGCCTGAAGCAGAATTGCTTGGTGTTGAGGAGATGGTGGGCATCGAGGAAGGCCGTGAGTTTAGTTGTTATAAGGGACTCCAAGATTTTCCCAACAGTGGAGAGGAGGGATACTGGGCGGTAGTTCTTTGGGTCCTGTTTGCCTTTTTTCTTGTATATGGCCACCACTCTTGCTTTCTTCCAAAGTGTGGGCCATTTGGAGGTGGAAAGGATGTTACTGAAGATGGTGGTAAGTGGTAGGGCGAGCTGGCCAGCGCATCTTTTTAGCAGGTGAGGGCTGATGTTGTCAGGCCCTAGGGCTTTCTTGGGGTCTATTTGCAGCAGCAGATTTTTTACCTCCTCTGTGGTGACAGTGAGACTCTCCAGAGAGGCCCTGGTGAGGGATGGCAGCTTCGGGGGGGCGCGGAGGGGATCAGGTACTGACATTTTGGAAGAGAAGTGGGCCGCCAGTAGCTCCGCCTTGTCTTTGTCGCGCATAGCCACTGACCCGTCTGGCCTGACGAGGGGTGGGATGGCGTTGTCGGCTGAGAGGCCTTGTTGTTGTTTCACTCCACTCCACCACTCCTTGCTACCCACAGACTGGCCGCTGAGCTTGGTCTTCATTACCTCCTTCCAGCGTTGTATAGCCTGTTTTTGCACCCGGCTCATGTTCTTGCAGGCTTCTCTGTGTAAGGTTTTATTATGCTGAGAAGGATGGGACTTGTAACGCAGCCAAGCCCTTTTATTTTTTTTTATTTTTTTTTTTTATTTTTATTTTTACGTTGATTGCCTATTGCGCCGGTAGGCATCTTCCCGGTGGGGCCTGATGGTCGGCCCAAGGCTTCTTCCAGGTGGGGCCTGATGGTCGGCCCAGCCCGTTCTGGCGCAGGCGAGTGTTTATAGTGGCGCCATCTTGCATTGGCTCATGCTGCCCCCCGGAACTCGTTCTTGATTCGCTTGGACGGCTTCCTCTAGAGTCCGGGTTGATGGGTGGGCTTCAGGACAGCATGTGGGTAGTTTTAAGCCACTCGGCGGTGACTGAAAAATCCGAGTGGTAGCGTGGGGATTCGAACCCGCGTCGTCCATCACGCGGTGAATGTGGGCCCAGTACGCTACCACCTACGCCACCGCCTACCCTACTCTTGGTGTCCGCGGCTATCCTGCACTGATAGCCGAACCAGGGCTGATCATTTGGTTTTGATTTATATGACTGGCCGGGCACATATTCTTGTTGCAGAGACAGAAGAAGGTTTGTTAAGTTCTCCACTTCGGTGTTGACCTCTCCGTGGAGGATATCCGTCCACACGATGGAGTCCAGATTTGCCTTCAGGCTGTTCCAATCTCCCCTGGACCACAACCAGTTCACACGGGCGGTGGCTCCGTCGTGTTCTATTGAGGTCTTGATGGTGGTGAGCACAGCAGAATGGTCAGAGGAACCAACCATACCTAGGGGATGACAGGTGACCACTTCCTCTGGCAGGTCTGTAATGACTGGGTCCAGGGAGGAGCCGGAGATATGTGTAGGGAAATCAACGTGGTTCGTGAGGCCGTACACGAACAGAAGGTCTTCGAACTGCCTTGCCACTAAGTACTGATTCATGTCCCCCACCACAATGAGATGTTTGCAGGAATGCTGGAGCAGAAGGGTGTCGAGATTTGTGTGGAGGAAGTGGATGGGGTCGCTCCCCTGCCACTGTGGCCGGGAGCATACACAGAGCAGGATGGAGTCGCGTTGTCTTCTCCATAGCCTGAAGAATGCCATTTCGAGGTGGCGTTCCATGTCGACATCGAGGGCCTCCACAGCAAGACCGTCACGGAAGCAGACTGCGATTCCCCCGAAGGTACCGTGGGCTCGGTCTCTTCGGTGCCATCTAGAGTACCCTTGAATATGCCCAAAGTTGGCGGGAATGGTGGGATTGAGAAAGGTCTCCACTGTGGCTATGATGTCTGGGGAGTGCGGGATAACATAAGAGTGTGTTAGATCTCCTATGTTAGTTTGGAGGCCTCTGATGTTAGTAGACATAATCGTCAGTTTCTCTTGGAAGGTTGGGTCGGCCGGCATAATTCCAAGGTGTGTGGGGGTGTTGAGAGGGATGAGGTGCTTGGCGCTGAGACGCTTGGTAACTGGGGAGAGGAGGCTGTGTGAGGTGCTTGTTTAGTGTCTCGATGAGGAGGGAGGTGACGGCTGTCTGCTCGGACAACTGGCGGTAGATCTTTTCGTGCCTTTCTTGGGCATGGGAGGCACGGCAGTTAGCTGTGGTGTGACCTTCGCGGTAGCAGTAGTCGCACCAGCTTAGCCAGCGGCAGGTGCCTCTAGTATGGCCACTCCTCTTGCAATGGTTGCAAAATTCTTTGGGAGTGGTCCTACTAGGGGAGGGCAGGGACAGGAGTGGAACAGGGTGTGGGCGCAAGGAGGTATAGGTGTTCCTGGGGCGGCTGTGGCGAGGTGTTCTGGGGGGAGGAGGATGACTTTGTCGCCGGGCGGGACTCTTGTTCTCTCTCTCTCTCTCTCTCTCTCTCTCTCTCTCTCTCTCTCTCTGTAAAGTACGTAACAATAGAGAGCGGAGAATGAGTTTTAAACGCTCGACGAAGTTTAAGAAATGTGCCGTAAGGTTGTGACGGAAACTGAAGTGCTAAAAGGTCCCGCCTCGCTAGCTACTGCGTACTACTTGCTGCTGTACTGTTATCATCATTATTGAGTACCATGAATGGGGTATGCCCGGAAGAGTACAAATATCAGTAGTTATACAAAGTCTCTTACTCTGCCACATCCAAGACACAGATAATCAAAAGGATAAAGATTGGGGAGCAGCGACGTAGCGATCTTTTTTTTTCTGTATCCTCTTATTTTGGTCCTTGAGCTTTCTGTCTTCTGTGTCAAAAAAAAAGAAAGAAAAGAAAACTGCCAAGTCTTTATCTCATCGATTTCCATTTTTTTTTTTAGCAAACTCTTTATCATTGTTAGCAACCATTTATTATTTGATTTTTTTACTTGACGCTTTTCTTCGTTTTATTTTTTGGCTGCAGAGGGGGAGGGGGGGGGAAACCATTATAATCCAAATTCTTCCTATTACTCTGTCCTAACTCCCCCTCCCTCCCTCCCTCTTCTTGCCTCCCTGCCCCCGTCCTTCCCTTCCAGCTCAAGGTCGGACCGGAACTAAGGACTACACAATGAAAAAAAAATTGTGGCAGGAAAACGTGTGGGTAGAACTGACCATGACTGATGACGGACTAGATAAGTAAACAAATAAATAAGATGAACAAATAAGATAAACAAATAAACAAATAAAAGATATAGAGATAGAACTTATTTTATTTATGCGGATTTTTTATTTATTTATCTACTTTTGCCCTTGAGCTGCTTCCTTAACTGAAAAAAAAAAGATGGATAGATAAACATAATGATAGATAGCCATGCAGATAAATAGATAAAGAGTCAGACAAATACATGTTCGATCGTTAGATGATTTGATAGTTAGTTAGTTAATAGGTAGTCCAATAGTACCCTTGTATAGTACCCTTAGTTAGATAGGTAGTTTAATAGTTAGACAGTTTGAATTAGTTAGTTAGTTCGTTAATTTTACTGTATTCTGTATTTGTTTATTTATTTATTTATTTGGATTATTTTTTTGTTTTTGTTTTATTTTATTTTGGTGTTATTTTTTTTCTATTTGTTTCTTTTTCCTTTTCTTTTCTTTATCTTTTTCTTTGTTTTCTTGCTGTTGTTTTTCTTTTTTGATGTTCTTTTATTTCATATCATCCTCTTGCCGATGTTCATTGGTCTGGGTGAGCCGCTTTCCTCCCAGAAGAGACCCACCCATAATTTTGGTGATGTTAGTTAGGGGTCGAAAGGTGGATGATGTTTCTTATATTTTTCTTTTGATGTGTTTTTCTTCTTGTTTTTCTTTTCCGATGGTTTTTTTCTGTTCTTTTTCTTCTTATTTCTTTTCTTCGTGTTTTTTAATGTTCTTTTATTTCATATCATCCTCTTGTTGATGTTCTTCGTTGGTCTGGGTGAGCCGCTTTCCTCCCAGAAGAGACCCACCCATAATTTTGGTGATGTTAGTTTGGGGCCGAATGGTGGATGATGTTTCTTTGTATGTTACTTTTCTTGACGTTGTTCTGTTATTGTTGTTACTTTTCTTTTGCGATGTTTTTTTCTCTTTTTCCCATTTTTTTGGTGTTCCTTTCTATATCATCCCTTTTTGATGTTCTTTGGTCTGGATGAGCCTCTTTCTCCCCAGAAAAGACTCACCCATAATTTTGGAGATGTTAGGGCCTGAAGGTGGATGATCTGTGTTTTTTTTTTTTCTTGATGTTTTGTTACTATATTTTCCTTTTTCTGGTGTTCCTTTTTATTTTCCTTTTCTTTGGTGTTCCCATCACGTGGATTGTCTACGACATCTAACGAGCACCACAAGCCCCGGTTTATTGTTCGGAGTTTGCTCTCCTAGGCAGACTGCCTACCACGGCTGACGAGCTCCACCTGCCCGGGTCTATTGTTCGGAGTTTACTCTCCTAGGCAGACTGCCTACCACGGCTGACGAGCTCCACCTGCCCGGGTTTATTGTTCGGAGTTTGCTCTCCTAGGCAGACTGCCTACCACGGCTGACGAGCTCCACCTGCCCGGGTTTTATGTATGGAGTTTGCTCTCCTAGGTGTATTGCCTATGACGGCTCACGAGCCCAACCTGCCCGGGTTTTATGTTCGGAGTTTGCTCTCCTAGGTGTATTACCTATGACGGCTCACGAGCCCAACCTGCCCGGGTTTCATGATCGGAGTTTGCTCTCCTAGGTGTATTGCCTATGACGGCTCACGAGCCCAACCTGCCCGGGTTTTATGATCGGAGTTTGCTCTCCTATGTGTATTGCCTATGACGGCTCACGAGCCCAACCTGCCCGGGTTTTATGATCGGAGTTTGCTCTCCTAGGTGTATTGCCTATGACGGCTCACGAGCCCAACCTGCCCGGGTTTATTGTTCGGAGTTTGCTCTCCTAGGTGAATTGCCTACCACAGCTAACGAACCTCACCTGCCCGGGTTTGTAATCGGAGTTTGCTCTCCTAGTTGAACTGCTTTCGCTAACGACCTCCACCAGCCCGGTTTTGTAATCGGAGTTTGCTCTCCTAGATGAATTGCTTTCGCTAACGACCTCCACCTGCCCGGGTTTGTAATCGGAGTTTGCTCTCCTAGGTGAACTGCTCACGCTAACGACCTCCACCTGCCCGGTTTTGTAATCGGAGTTTGCTCTCCTAGATGAACTGCTTTCGCTAACGACCTCCACCTGCCCGGGTTTATTTTTCGGAGTTTGCTCTCCAAGGTGTATTACCTATGACGGCTCACGAGCCCAACCTGCCCGGGTTTATTGTTCGGAGTTTGCTCTCCTAGGTGAATTGCCTACCACGGCTAACGAACCCCACCTGCCCGGGTTTGTTGTTCGGAGTTTGCTCTCCTAGGCAGATTGCCTACCACGGCTAACGAGCCCCACCTGCCCGGGTTTGTTGTTCGGAGTTTGCTCTCCTAGGCAGATTGCCTACCACGGCTAACGAACCCCACCTGCCCGGGTTTGTTGTTCGGAGTTTGCTCTCCTAGGCAGATTGCCTACCACGGCTAACGAGCCCCACCTGCCCGGCGTTGTAGCCGAAAGATCTCCGGCACCTCCGTCGGGGTCCCGATGGACGCCGAGGCGCCCTGCCGGGAGCCCTCCAGTCCTGCCATGCTCGCCTGGGAGACCTTGGGCTCGCTGGCGCTCCACCGCCCCGCCGATTCGAATAGGGCGGATGCAAGAACTCGCTTCTTAAAACTACCAGACTGGATTATAAAATTAATCATAAATGCCGTGAAGGCGCCGGTCACCGCGTTTATCGTTTCTTGGATGAAGGACCGATGGGCCTCGGGGACGCGCACAAGCATCATAAGGGATCCTCGCCGCGGCTTCCGGCGCAGCATCCTTTTCCCTTTTCTTTCTTACTTTCAATTTTTCTTTTTAATTATATTTTCTTTCTCTGATTGACTGATTGATTGATTTTACGTAGTAAGAATTGGTTCACCAATTAACGTCTTTCAGGTACATTGCATTCACACACCTGCTGAGGGAGAACACCAGTGAGCGTGTTGACTCACGAGGACGGCCCACTAAAGTTTCCTAACATTTGTATTGGGCTGCCACTTCTCTTTAGTCGTCTGTTCCTCTATTTTTCTCTTCTTTATTTCATTCAATTTCTCCCTTTCTTTCATCTTTGCACTCTATACATATATTTCTTTCAAACTTCTTCATCAGCCTCCTTTCCTTTCCGTTCTCCCTCCCCTTCATCTCCCTCCATCCCTTTCATCCCCCTCGCCTCCCGCCCTTTGCTCTTTTTCTGTTATCATCACGACAGCTGTTTAATTTCTCTGCGGGGCCTTTTTTTTTATGTTCGTGGATGTGACATGCTTCCCGGGGCGTCCATGTTGTTGCACAGCACCCTAGAATATTCTTGGCAAAGTGCTTCAAATTTTTGAAGCTTTTTGCATCACGCAAGTACCTCAGTGGATTGACATCAAAAAGAAAAATACCTTCTTCTAGGTACGTTTCAAGTTCTGCCTTCACCACTGTAGTGTCATTTGTTGATGCACTTGCCATCATTTGCCCAGCTGGAGGCATGTAGGCAAAACACTCTCTTGAAATGTTTTCTTCTTCAAGGTCGACTGAGTTGATTCGGAAATAATTAGGTGCACAATCTTGGAAACCTTTTCCTTTAGCATTTTCTTACATGGCATCCATGCCAGCTTAAACCTGGGGCCCATGACAGCTGCGGCAATGACATCAGTCCGCTCAAGAAATGGATGCAACCTCTTTTTGATAGATGACTGAAGTGCATTTGCCAAGTTAAGGCAGTAGATCGGTTTACTGTCTCTCGTCGTCTTCACTCACATCTCATCCCCTATGCCTCCCATTTCCGTGACGTCACACATTTTTGCGGGCGGATCCTTCTTCCGAGCCACCCATCCCTCAGTAACTCCCTAAATCCTCTCCTACTCCTCCTCCATGTGACCTGAGGTTAATTTCCTCCTTACTCCCCACCCTTAATTTTTTTCCTCCTCCGCCTTCAACCTTAATGTTCTCCTTACTCCGCTTTCCTCGTGATCTGAAGTTAATCCTTTCCTCCTCCGCCTTCAACCTTAATGTTCTCCTTACTCCGCTTTCCCCGTGATCTGAAGTTAATCCTTTCCTCCTTCGCCTTCAACCTTAATGTTCTCCTTACTCCGCTTTCCCCGTGATCTGACGTTAATCCTTTCCTCCTTCGCCTTCAACCTTAATGTTCTCCTTACTCCGCTTTCCCCGTGATCTGACGTTAATCCTTTCCTCCTTCGCCTTCAACCTTAATCTGTTTCCTCCTCCTCCTTAACGCGGCTTAACATTATTTCTTTTTTTATTTCCTTAACAGTATTTATCCTCCTCAAATGGTTTTGACTCGAAATATAAATACAAATACAAAATACTTTTTTTCTGGGTGCCAAAATACAAATACAAATACAAAATACTTTTTTCTGGGTGACAAAATACAAATACAAATACAAAATACTTTTTTTCTGGGTGCCAAAATACAAATACAAATTCAAAATACTTTTTTCTCTGAATGTCAAAATACAAATAGAAATACAAATACATTAAAACTGTATTTAAATACAATTCAAATACAAATACAACTGTATTTGATCCACCCCTGGTGTTTACAAAGGCCTGATTCTGCTTGAACTTTTATCGTTAAAAAAAATCACCATCGTTTTTAGTTGTTGGAGTTCTCGTTACAATACGACACAGATAAACATATTTTTCTATTGTCCCTTCCAGACTTCGTGGGGCAAAGAATTATCGTTCACTCTGTCTAACCAGCGTTTTTACTTTGCTTATTAACGCATAGCTATTGTTTGTAACGTGTATTTGCTTGCCCTTGGAGCTGTGTTTTCTAATGTTTTACACTGCTAAGGCTCCTCTTAACACTCCTCCCAACATTCACTAACCGTTTACATTGACAAACCTCCCTTCCTTCTTTCCTTTCTCTATCAATGTGTTCTTATTTTCATTTGTACTATTTAGTTAACCAATGTGTTCTAAAGGATTCACAGCGCTCAAACCATTCTTCACACTCCTCCCAGCATCCAATAGCCCTTTACTATGACAAGCCAACGTCTTTCCTATTCTTTCTCTGTCAAAGTATTCTCATTTTCACTTGTATTTAGCTAACTGAAGAGCTGTGTTTGTTTTCTATGTTTCAGATTCTTACGACTTCTCTTCACTCTCCTCACCAACATTCAATAACCGTCACTCATAACAGGCCAACGTCTTTTTTTTCTCTATCAATGTATTCTTATTTTCACTTGTATTTAGGTAACTGATGTGTTCTATAAGTTTCACAGCGCTCAAACCCCTCTTCACACTCCTCCCAGCATCCAATAACCCTTTACTACGACAAGCCAACGTCTTTCCTATTCTTTCTCTATCAATGTATTCTTATTTTCACTTGTATTTAGCTAACATTGAAGCTGTGTTTGCTATCTATAAGTTTTAGACAGCTCAGGCTTTTCTTCACTCTTCCCCAACATTCAATAACCTTCACAAGCCAAAGTCCTTCCCTTACATTAGCTGCCAAGACCGAACACCAGCATCGTCTAGCCCCGTAACGTCCTCGGTCCCCTCAGCCCCTTGCATCATCCGTCACCCTCCGCCTTCTTCCCGCCGCCCAGCACGCAGACAGTTCTACGTCATTTTTCCCAGCGCGTGGCAGGAGGGACAGCATTCACCAATACGTTAGAGCGACTCGCCGGCTGTTTGGGCACCGCTTCAATAAACAACAGAAGGAGGGAGAGATAGAGAGAGAGGGAGAGGGAGGAAGCAGAAGAAAGAAAAATGGTTGCACTAAAATTGGGAACAGAATGAAAAAAAAAAAATTAGAAGAGAGGGGAGGAGTGAATTACACGCACACGCACACACATACGCACACGCACACACACACACACACACACACACACACACACACACACACACACACACACACGGAGATAGATAGATATAGATGTTTATTGACCATTACAAGCATATGGAATTCGGTTTGCAAAATTCTCTCTCTCTCTCTCTCTCTCTCTCTCTCTCTCTCTCTCTCTCTCTCTCTCTCTCTCTCTCTCTCTCACACACACACACACACACACACACACACACACATGAAATAAGATAGGTAGAAAGACAGAAAAGAAAGAAAGATAAACAGAGGTAGAAAAATAGAAAGATATAGATAAAACAACTAAATAACATGTACACTCTACCTAGCAATCGAAAACACACAAACACACACACACACACACAAAACACTCCCAGGTGTTCGCTGTCCGACCTGACAAAGCTACACCTGTGCTGGCGGCGGCGGGCAGGTCACCCCCCGCCGCCACACCCCCCGACAGCTGACACTTTCAGCTCACACAACAACTATTTCCCAAGGCCACAAAGGAGTCTAGTCGGGTCCCCGTCTCCCCGACGGGGACCCGACTAGACCAGATTGTCGTACTTACCAGACCAGATTGTCGTACTTAGCCTCTTAAGTTTTCCGATTTCCTACCCCAAAACTGTCTCCTCCACACCAAGAACTACATTTATTTATAGTTACCGCTGAAAGGTTTAATTATTAGTGTCTTTTTGCTATAGTTAAGCGTCTAAAAACGGTAAGTACAATGGTGGATACGATAATCTGGCAACGCCGGTCCCCATGAGTGCTTTTCATTTTCATGGTGCAGAAGCCTTGTCAAACTATCACCAGGCTCATAAAACTACCCACTGGAAATACTAACCAACCTCTACGGAAGCCTACAGCCAATATTTCCCAAGGCCACAAAGGAGATTATTCGGGTCCTCATGAGTGCTTTTCACGTTCATAGTGCAGACGCTTTGTCAAACTATCACTCGGCTCATAAAACTACCCATTGGAAATACTAACACAACCTCTACGGAAGCCTACAGCCAATATTTCCCAAGGCTACAGAGCAGATTAGTCCGGTTCTCATGAGTGTTTTTCACGTTCATGGTGCCAAAGCCTTGTCAAACTATCACTAGCATCATAAAACTGCCCGTGGAAATGCTCAAAACTCCTATATACGAAAGCCTTGTCAAATGTGTGTGTTTGGCCGCCTAAATGTTTAAGAATATGGCTGCTGGACTGGTGAAGGGTTCTAATAAGTGTTCTTTTTTTGGTTCATGGTCCAGAAGAAGGGTCAAACTACCATCACCCGGGTCATAAAGCTACCCAAGGAAATGCTCAAAACTCCTATACGAAAAGCTTTGTTAAACGTCAGTGCTAGGGCGCTGAGATGTTTAAGAATATGGCTGCTGGACTGGTGAAGGATTCTAATATGTGTTCTTTTTTGGGTTCACGGTCCAAAAGAAGGGTCAAACTACCACCACCAGGGTCATAAAACTACCCCTGGAAATGCTCAAAACCTCTAAACGAAAGCCTTGTCAAATGTGTGTGCTTGGGCGCCGAGATGTTAAAGGACTGGTTAATCCTACGACGACAAAAAAGAAAGAAGAAAACCCCCTCAGTGTTACCTAATGCTGCATCCCGTTGTGTGTAACTGGTCATCCATAACAGCGGGCAGATTGATTCCCCGTCCAGTGTTACGTGCAGCCGCTTGCCCCGCTCGTGAATTGCGCCAAGGCCGGAATGCTACAATATTTCCCTGGCCGTATTGTGCTGTTGCCTTCACGTTGGTCGTAGCTGTCTATTTATCTATCTATCTATCTATTTGTCTATCTGTGTATCTACCTATCCATCTATCTACCTATCTGTCTATATTTATCTATCTGTCTGTTTCTCTATTTATCTGTCTGTCTATCTACCTATATTAACCGAACATATGAAATAATACACAAAACTAAGAGTATTATCATTCTCAATACAACGATACAACTTTAATTTAACAGTTGACTAAATGTGGACCCTAGTTAGCCACCTATCTATCTATCTATATATCCATCTACCTACCTACCTACCTATCTATCTACCTATATTAACTGAACATATGAAATGATACATAAAACTAAGAGTATTATCATTCTCAATAAAACGATACAACTTTTTCATTTAACAGTTAACTAAATGTGGACCCAAATTAATCACCTATCTATCTATCTAACTACCTACCTAGCTATTTACCTATATTAATTGAAGACAAGAATTAATATAAAGAAAACAGTGAACCTCCTCCTCCTCAACAGAATGGTACAACCCGTTTAGGAGTTAACAGAATGTGGGGCTGAATTTCCCCGGTCCTCGCGCGGCGTTAAGAGGAGCTGATCAGCGGCAGCTTCGCCACACGGCCACCAACGAGGCTGAGTGTGCCGCCGCTGCCCCCGCCGTGGTCGCATTACGAGTGTCTGGAGCGCTCAGTGTCAAGGGAAGGGCTGCATAATCATATTTATGCCCCACAAGGAAGCGCTTTAGCGTCCACACCCCGCCAAACAGCTGTTGCGGCGTAGACATTCGCTGTAAGCCGTCGTACAGATGAGAACGAGGCGGCGGCATGAGGCTCCCGGGCGCTTTAGCCGAGCAAGCATTACGCCGCACATCATTAGCTGGCGAGGAGCGGCGGCGGCGGCGGCGGTGGGGTGATGATGAGGCTGGTCAGGAGGTACACAGGGGCGGTAGCGGAGGAGGGCCATCACGCCGCCAATACGAGACTCAACGCCATTGTGGGAGAATGAGGTAGATTACAACACATACCAAAAATAAATAGAGAAAGAAACGTTCAAACTATTTTTCTACTATATTAATGTTGTTCTCATTTCCGCTACTCATTCTTTTCCACCGTCTCTCTCTCTCTCTCTCTCTCTCTCTCTCTCTCTCTCTCTCTCTCTCTCTCTCTCTCTCTCTCTCTCTCTCTCTCTCTCTCAAAAAAAAAACTCCCTACTGTAATTAATTTTCTTTTTTTTTTCTCTTTTATCCTCTTCTTTTTCTATGATTTCAGGAGCCTCATTTTTTCCTCCCCTTTCACGGTTCTGACACACACACACACACACACACACACACACACACACACACACGCACTATCCCTCCCATAATATATTTCTCTCACCTGCTACTTATTTTTCTTTCTCTATTTTTTTTCTTTCTTCTAAACACACAGAAAAAATCTCCCTCGAGCACATCACAGCGACTAAGCCTACAGCCGTTCCCTTCTTACAACTATTATCATTTTCTTCAGCGTCGTTTTTTCTGTCCTTTTTCTCCGTATTTGCTTTCCTTTATTGTTATTTTTATTTTCTGTAATACCCGCTAACAAGGCCCCTCTTTCTCTGGGTCACCCTCGCGGCAGCTCTGGACGGGGGCAGAACCAGTAACATCCTTTCCCTTATACGCTTAGTAGGAAAAACTCTTTCTTCTACTAAGGGGCGTCTAGGTAAGGCTGTCTATAATGCCTTCCTCCTTTATAATTACACGCACACGCACACGCACACACACACATCTGCTACCTGACCCAGCATTTTTTGACCTGGGGATGACCTCGGATTAACACCTACTCGCCTTCCAGAAGAGGATTACCTTCCCGCCTCATCGCTCTACCACACCGCACTCCACCACCTCCTCACCACTCAAGTATCACCACAACGTTCCCTCCGTTAATGTAAATTACCTACCCCCACACCCCTTTCATACTGTATTTTTTTTTATATAGTTACACTTTGTAGTTTTAATATGTACATTTTCAGCCTGACGGCTGCCATCTGCGAAATAAACCGATTATTATTATTATTATTATTATTATTATTATTATTATTATTATTATTATTATACACACGCGGAGATAGATAGATATAGATGTTTATTGACCAACCCACATTACCTTATTCTGCACCGTATTTGCCAACGCAGCAGAGGGAGGGAGAGAGGGAATGACGGAGTGGAGGGCGGGGAAAAAGGGAGAAAGGTAGGAGAGGAAGTGAGTGAGTGAGGGAGTTGGCAGTTCAGGGGTAGTAGTATTTGTTATAGGAGTAGAAGTAAATATATGAATGAGCGACTTCAAAGCGGTATTCTTCAACAGTGTGTACAATGTTGGACGTGATTACTGTTCTATATATATTTTTAGTTTTTTTAATTTTTCAACTCTTTTTTTTTTTCTTTTTTTTTTAGCTTATTGTTGCTTTGAGTTCACATTTTTTTATATTCATCATTTAGTTTTTCCTTTCTTTCATTTAGATAATCTTTAATAAAGTTTTGGTTTCTTTACATATTTATCTTCATCTATTATTTCTTATTATTTCTTTCAATTAATCTTTCTTCTCAGTAACACATTTTCAATTTCCCTTTATTGCTTACTCTATCGTCACCTCATTACTTTTATATACATTATTTTTTTTACTTCTTTATATTATGACTGTCCTTCTCTTTCCTTCCTACCTTTCCCTAAAACAATTCTCTCTCGTTAACAATATGCAGTTCACTCAAACAGTCAGGGCCGGGGCCGTAGACATTTCCAACACAACATTTAACGGAATTTACACAACAAACACTCACACAACCTACACTCCGGCATAATAGATACGTGAGCATGTTTTAAAGTCCAATATCCTGCCCGGCTCCGTTACCATTTCCTGTTCGCTTTACATCACCTGGCCGAGTTCATGCCTGGCCGCGTGTACAGGGGCGCTCAGCTGTGGCGAGGGGGAGCAAGTAACGTGTTGTGAGGAGAGCACGTGCGACCTGCAGAGATTCATGACCCTCCTCGTGTTGGTAAGACCTTTTATCACGCCAGAGACAGCAGACAAGAGCAAAGTAGAATCATAAGAGGAAGAAGACAAGAGCAAAATAAAAACATGAACGGAAGAAAAAGAAAAGGAAAATAAAGTCATAAGAAGGAAACAAGAGCAAATAAAAACATAAGCGGTCAAGGGCAAACAAAAGAACGACGAGGGAAAAAAAGCCAATAAATTTACTTCTCCCTAAAATGAAAAGTGATTCCGTACTCTTAAACATTTCGGCGCCCAAGCATATTTAACAAGGCTTTCGTACGAGTTATAGGTATTTCCACGGGTAGTTTTATGATCCTGGTGATAGTCTGACCCTTCCTCTGATAACCACTAACGAGAACCCGGTTGATGCTCTTTATGGCCTTTGAAAATAATGGATGTTGGAGGCGGAGTCTGAAAATTCCAACCCAAGGCATCGACATCTTATTCTGCACCGTATTTGCCAACGCAGTAGAGGGAGGGAGGGAGGAAATGACGGAGTAGAGGGCGGGGAAAAAGGGAGAAAGGTAGGAGAGGAAGTGACTAAGTGAGGGAGAGAGGGAGTTCGCAGTCAGGGGTGGGCAAAAATATAGGTAGGCGGCACAATTACCAGCGAAAGCATATAGCATCACATCTTATCCTGTATTGTATTCGCCAACGCGGTAAGGGCACTGGGGAAGGGAGGAGAATGAGGGAGTTTGCAGTTCGGTGGTCTGCACATCGCTAGAACTTAAGAACCTACAACATCGACCACTAATTCACCAACGGAAACATATAGCATCACATCTTATTCTGTATTGTATTCGCCAACGCGGAAAAGGTACTGAGGAAGGGAAGGATGAGGGAGTTCGCAATTCAGGGGTCTGCACATCACTGGAACTTAAGAATCTGCAATATCGACCACTAAATCACCAACGAAATCAAAAAGCATCCCACCTTATCCTGTATTGTATTCGCCAACGCGGTAAGGGCACTGAGGAAGGGAGGGATGAGGGAGATTGCAGTTTGGGGGTTGGCACATCACTGGAACTTAAGAATCTGCAACATCGGCTACTAATTCACCAACTAAAGCATATAACATCACATCTTATCCTGTATTGTATTCGCCAACGCGGTAAAGGCACTGAGGAAGGGAGGGAGTGAGGGAGTTCGCAGTTCGAGGGTCTGCACATCACTGGAACTTAAGAATCTGCAACGACCACTAAATCACCAACGGAAACATATAACATCGACATCTTATTGTATTCGCCATCGCGGTAAGGGCACTGAGGAAGGGAGGAGAGTGAGGGAAATCACAGTTCGGGGGGCGGAAAACATCGCTAGAACTTAAGAATCTGCAACATCGACCACAAATTCACCAACGAAAGCATATAACATCACATCTTATCCTGTACTGTATTCGCCAACGCGGTAAAGGAACTGAGGAAGGGAGGGAGTCAGGGAGTTTGCAGTTTGGGGGTTGGCACATCGCTGGAACTTTAGAGTCTACAATACTGATCACTAATTCACAAACGAAAACATACAGAATCAACATCTTATCATGTATTGTATTCGCCAACGCGGTAAGGGCACTGGGGAAGGGAGGGATGAGGGAGTTCGCAGTTCGGGGGTCGGCGGCACATCGCTGGAACGCCGACTTTTCCAACTCAAGGGAGCGATTCGGCGAAAGTTAGCCGCGTCAGTGTAGGGACGGGAAGGCCATTAGGGGAGGCAGGCACACAAACACACACACACCCACACCCACACCCACACACACACACACACAGATAGACATATAGATAGATAAAGTGGAAAGAGAGAAACTGAAAAAGGAAGAGGAGGAGGAGGAGGAGGAAGTGAAAGAGGAGGAAGAAGAAGACGGCAGAGTTAAAGGCAAAGAGAATCCAAATGGAAGTCAGGAAGGAAAGAGGAAGGAGGAAGAGGAGGAAAAAGAGGAGGAAGAGGAGGAGGAAGAGGAGGAGGAGGAGGAGGAGGAGGAGGAGGAGGAGGAGGAGGAGAGCAGGAGGAGGAAGAGGGTAAGATGAAAAGTATGAGAGGAGGAGAAAACGGAGGAAGAGGAAGAAGAGGAGGAGAGTAAGAGGAAAAAGTAATAGAAAAGGAGGAGAGAAAGGAGGAGGAGGGAGATGAAGAATTAGAAGGAGGAGGAGGAGGAGGAGGAGGAGGAGGAGGAGGAGGAGGAGGAGGAGGAGAGTAAGAGGAGAAGTAATAAAGAAGAAGAAGGGGAAAAAGGAGGAGGAGGGAGATGAAGAATAGGGAGGAAAGAAAGAAGAAGAAGAAAAAGAGGAAGAGGAGGAGGAGGAGGCTAAGAGGAAGATATATGAGAGGAGAGAGAAAGGAAGGAGGAGGGGGAGGGAGATAAAGAATGGGGAGGAAAGAGAGAAGAAGAAGAAAAAGAGGAAGAGGAGGAGGAGGAGGAGGGTAAGAGGAAGATATATAAGAACATAAGAACATAAGAACGCAGGAGTCTGCAAGAGGCCGGTAGGTCTGTACGAGGCAGATCCTTTGACCCTAAGCTCCCGTGTATCTAACCCCACCTAATATCGCTGTCCATGAATTTATCTAGTCTATTTTTGAATGTGACAATTGTATTGGCACTCACCACATGACTGCTAAGCCTATTCCACTCATCCACCACCCTGTTAGTAAACCAATTTTTGCCTATGTCCCTGTTGAATCTGAATTTATCCAGTTTAAACCCGTTACTTCGTGTCCTACCCGGTTCTCTTACCAACAAAACCTTATGAATGTCTCCCTTATTAAAGCCCTTCATCCATTTATAAACCTCGATCATGTCTCCACGCACCCTTCGCCTTTCTAGAGAATGCAAGTTTAACTGTTTGAGTCTTTCCTCGTATGGCAAGTTTCTCAACCCCTGAATCATCTTAGTCATCCTCCTCTGCACCGATTCTAACATTTTGATATCCATTATATAGTAGGGTGACCAGAACTGAACCGCATAGTCAAGATGAGGTCTAACTAATGTTAAATATAGTTTGAGGAAGACTTCGGGGCTTCTGTTGCTTACGCTCCTTGAAATAAATCCCAGTACCCTAAGCTCGATTTCTAGCTTGAATGCATTGTGCCCTTGGACGGAGATCAGAGCTCACTAAGACCCCTAAATCCCTCTCGCACCCAGACCTACTTATGAGAGTGTCATTTAAGCAATAGTTATGTGAGGGGTTGTTCCTACCTACACTCAGAATACTGCACTTCCCTACATTGAACTCCATCTGCCATTTATCCGCCCAGTCATATAATCTGTTGAGTTCACCTTGGAGAATACTAGCGTCCTGATCCGACTCAATTACTCTACCGATCTTGGTATCATCTGCAAATTTACTAACATCACTACTAATTCCTGTGTCTAAGTCATTGATATAAATAATAAACAAAAGTGGACCTAATACCGAACCTTGTGGGACCCCACTTGTAACACATCCCCAGTCAGATCTTTTACCATTGATTTGCACTCTTTGCTTCCTATTGCTAAGCCACGCCTTGACCCAGTTCAAAACTTAACCCTCTACTCCGTGAGCCTGTAATTTAAGCAACAGTCGTTGGTGAGGAACTTTGTCAAACGCTTTACTAAAATCAAGATAGATTACATCATAATTTTCATCTCTGTCAACCGCCTGAAATACTTTATTGTAGAAGGACAAGAGATTGGTGAGGCATGACCTACCTTTTGTGAACCCATGCTGCGAGTCGTGAATTAAGCTATGTTTCTCTAAATGCTCATGAATGTTCCTGGCTATTATGGACTCCAGCATCTTCCCTATAACCGATGTTAAGCTAATTGGGCGATAGTTTGAAGCAACTGACCTGTCCCCTTTTTAAAATCGGCGTCACATTAGCTACTTTCCATAGGCTCGGCACATAGCCAGTATTTACCGACATCTTAAAGATGTCGGTTAGTGGGTCACTGATTATATCACCTAACTCCTTTAATACCCTCGGAAATATCCCGTCAGGACCTGGCGACTTGTTCTTCTTAAGCTTATCTATCTCATCCTGAACTACTTGCCTGGTAATGATTATATCCCTCAATTTATCGCCATCCCACTCGTACACCTGAACTCTTTCCGGTATAGTCGTTCGATCCTCCTGTGTGAATACTGAAAGGAAGTAGTCGTTCAACAATGTGCTCATATTTTCGTAATTTTCTACTAGCTCCCCTGTGTTTGTTTTCAGCGGTCCAATTTTCTCCCGTGTTTTTGTTCTATACATCTGAAAGAAGCCCTTAGGATTACTTTTCGCCTCATTTGCTACTTTGATCTCATAGTTCTTTTTTGCTATCCTGGTGTTTTTCTTAACTAATCTAGATAGTTCGACGTACCGGCCCCTGAGATGTGTTTCCCCATTCTTTATTTTCTGATAAATTCCCTTCTTTAACCCAATCTCGTGTTTTAGTCCACGAGTCATCCACTTAGGATCATTGTTTTCTTTTCTAAGTGTTCGCTGTGGTATATGCTGTTCTTGCCCCTCTACTATTACTCTAACTAAATTATTGTAAGACATTTCTACCTGGTTCTCCTGGCTCTCCAATCCGCAGTTCTGGCCCTCATGAATCCTAAATTATCCCAGTTTACCCCTTCAAGATGTCTTCGAAGCCCCTCGTAGTTTGCTCTTCTAAAATCTGGCACTAACATTGGGTTTGGTTCGCGGGTTACCGCCCAGTCTAAGCTAAAACGAACCGTTCTGTGATCACTATTTCCTAACTCTCCGCCCACCTCCAACTCACGTAGCAAGTTCCCATTATTGGTTAGGACTAAGTCTAATATGTTATCTCCTCTGGTCGGCTCAGTAACTACCTGCTTAAGGAAATTATCTTGTATAACTTCAAGAAAGTCCTCGGCTTCCAGGTCACCCACTAGATCTTCCCAGTCTATATTCCTATAATTAAAGTCCCCCATTACGCAGACATTTCTACTCATACTCGCCCTGCAAATCTCCTGTAGTAATATACTCGTGTCCTGCCTGTTAAGGTTGGGTGGCCTGTATATAACTCCTAGA
>NC_066528.1:3533913-3613913 GCF_024679095.1 Eriocheir sinensis | reverse complement strand
CTTTCTTGAAGTTATACAAGATAATTTCCTTAAGCAGGTAGTTACTGAGCCGACCAGAGGAGATAACATATTAGACTTAGTCCTAACCAATAATGGGAACTTGCTACGTGAGTTGGAGGTGGGCGGAGAGTTAGGAAATAGTGATCACAGAACGGTTCGTTTTAGGTTAGACTGGGCGGTAACCCGTGATCCAAACCCAGTGTTAGTGCCAGATTTTAGAAGAGCAAACTACGAGGGGCTTCGAAGACATCTTGAAGGGGTAACCTGGGATAATTTAGGGATTCATGAGGGCCAGAACTGCGGATTGGAGAGCCAGGAGAACCAGGTAGAAATGTCTTACAATAATTTAGTTAGAGTAATAGTAGAGGGTCAAGAACAGCATATACCACAGCGAACACTTAGAAAAGAAAACAATGATCCTAAGTGGATGACTCGTGGACTAAAACACGAGATTGGGTTAAAGAAGGGAATTTATCAGAAAATAAAGAATGGGGAAACACATCTCAGGGGCCGGTACGTCGAACTATCTAGATTAGTTAAGAAAAACACCAGGATAGCAAAAAAGAACTATGAGATCAAAGTAGCAAATGAGGCGAAAAGTAATCCTAAGGGCTTCTTTCAGATGTATAGAACAAAAACACGGGAGAAAATTGGACCGCTGAAATCAAACACAGGGAGCTAGTAGAAAATTACGAAAATATGAGCACATTGTTGAACGACTACTTCCTTTCAGTATTCACACAGGAGGATCGAACGACTATACCGGAAAGAGTTCAGGTGTACGAGGGCGGGGATGGCGATAAATTGAGGGATATAATCATTACCAGGCAAGTAGTTCAGGATGAGATAGATAAGCTTAAGAAGAACAAGTCGCCAGGTCCTGACGTGATATTTCCGAGGGTATTAAAGGAGCTAGGTGATATAATCATTTACCCACTAACCTACATCTTTAAGATGTCGGTAAATAACTATGTGCCGAGCCTATGGAAAGTAGCTAATGTGACGCCGATTTTTAAAAAGGGGGACAGGTCAGTTGCTTCAACCTATCGCCCAATTAGCTTAACATCGGTTATAGGGAAGATGCTGGAGTCCATAATAGCCAGGAACATTCGGGAGCATTTAGAGAAACAGCTTAATTCACGACTCGCAGCATGGGTTCACAAAAGGTAGGTCATGCCTCACCAATCTCTTGTCCTTCTACAATAAAGTATTTGAGGCGGTTGACAGAGATGAAAATTATGATGTAATCTATCTTGATTTTAGTAAAGCGTTTGACAAAGTTCCTCACCAACGACTGTTGCTTAAATTACAGGCTCACGGAGTAGAGGGTAAAGTTTTGAACTGGGTCAAGGCGTGGCTTAGCAATAGGAAGCAAAGAGTGCAAATCAATGGTAAAAGATCTGACTGGGGATGTGTTACGAGTGGGGTCCCACAAGGTTCGGTATTAGGTCCACTTTTGTTTATTATTTATATCAATGACTTAGACACAGGAATTAGTATTGATGTTAGTAAATTTGCAGATGATACCAAGATCGGTAGAGTAATTGAGTCGGATCAGGACGCTAGTATTCTCCAAGGTGAACTCAACAGATTATATGACTGGGCGGATAAATGGCAGATGGAGTTCAATGTAGGGAAGTGCAGTATTCTGAGTGTAGGTAGGAACAACCCCTCACATAACTATTGCTTAAATGACACTCTCATAAGTAGGTCTGGGTGCGAGAGGATTTAGGGGTCTTAGTGAGCTCTGATCTCCGTCCAAGGGCACAATGCATTCAAGCTAGAAATCGAGCTAATAGGGTACTGGGATTTATTTCAAGGAGCGTAAGCAACAGAAGCCCCAGTCTTCCTCAAACTATATTTAGCATTAGTTAGACCTCATCTTGACTATGCGGTTCAGTTCTGGTCACCCTACTATAGAATGGATATCAAAATGTTAGAATCGGTGCAGAGGAGGATGACTAAGATGATTCAGGGGTTGAGAAATTTGCCATACGAGGAAAGACTCAAACAGTTAAACTTGCATTCTCTAGAAAGGCGAAGGGTGCGTGGAGACATGATCGAGGTTTATAAATGGATGAAGGGCTTTAATAAGGGAGACATTCATAAGGTTTTGTTGGTAAGAGAACCGGGTAGGACACGAAGTAACGGGTTTAAACTGGATAAATTCAGATTCAACAGGGACATAGGCAAAAATTGGTTTACTAATAGGGTGGTGGATGAGTGGAATAGGCTTAGCAGTCATGTGGTGAGTGCCAATACAATTGTCACATTCAAAAATAGACTAGATAAATTCATGGACAGCGATATTAGGTGGGGTTAGATACACGGGAGCTTAGGGTCAAAGGAGCTGCCTCGTACAGGCCTACCGGCCTCTTGCAGACTCCTGCGTTCTTATGTTCTTATGTTCTTATAACCTGTCCCTGTTTCCTAGACATACTATAGGCAATGTGGTCCCTCTAAGACACCACTCCTTCCTTCCTCTACGAGTCTACACGTATAGCAAATTCTTACGCCTTTCTATTCCTCCTCTTTCTCTCTTACACACACTCACACACACACAAGCCCTGAGTCCGCCCGTTTCCCGACACCTCATTGTTTGCAGCGCTATACCGGAGACCCTCACGTTTCTTCTTTTATAACCGCATACGCCGAGTTTCATGACAGTGTATTCCGCGCAACGATCGCCCTAAAATTGTGCTGGCTCTGAAACTGAGGCCCGCCGTGTGTGTCGCGCCGCAGCACCGCTCTCCGCGCCCGCAACGACGCCAGCTTAACACGGGGCTCCTGGTTCCTCTCGCTGATTGACCTCCCGCGGAATGGCAAACCTCGTGGATGGATCCTTTCAATTTTCTGTATCTCGGAAATGAAGAGGTTGAGTTTATCCCTTGAGCCGCCACTACCAGGGACATATTAATACCTGAATAGTAACAAGATATCAATACTGATATTCTGCAGTTATGAGGAAGGAAAAGGTAGAGGTTAATAGATGGGTTCTTTCAATTTTCTATATCTTGGGAATGAAGAGCTTGAGTTTATCCCTTGAGGCGCCACTACCAGGGAACATAATAATACCTGAATAGCACCAAAATATTAATACTGATACTCTTCAATTATGAGGAAGGGGAAGGTAGAGGTTAATAGATGGGTTCTTTCAATTTTATGTACCCCGGAAATGAAGAGGTTGAGTTTATCCCTTGAGGCGCCACTACCAGGGAACATAATAATATGTGAATAGCAACAAGATATTAATACTGATACTCGTCAATTATGAGGAAGGGGAGGACAGAGGTAAACGTTGTAATATTCATCAGAAAGAGTAAGGCTTAAGGCTGTGGCTAGCTAACGTTAGATAAAGTGTAGTTACCTGTTTAATAGAGCGTGCATGACTGACCCCTCACCTGTTAATTAACATCAGAGCGTGAGGTGCGCCGGCGTACTGAAGACCGCAAGGTAAACATTTTAACATGGAAATACAGGGAACAGAAAGCCTACAGGCCCATCACGAGGTTGCTCGCTCCAGTGATTTAATCTGTTCGACAGCCACTTCGTGCCTTCATAATAGATAAAATCACCTCGTATTAAGATAAAGATGGGGGTATATATACACTATAACTGCGCCTTGCCTCAGTGCTAATTTCCGTTCTATTGGCTCTTGAGCTTGTGGTGGGTATGTCAGGCCCGTAATTTTTTTTTGGGGGGGGCTAGATGGCATCATAGGTTCATGAGTCGGGGCGGGGAGGGTGGCGAGCAAAGCGGGCATGCACAGGTGGGGGAAATTAAAGAATAAGCACTTTTAGGGTAATTTTTAGGCAGATATAGAAAACATTGGTGGGACTACAGTCCCCTAGCCCCCCAACCCCCCAGTAATTACGGCCACGTATATAATAAACAAACACTGGCTGACTGTTGCGCCCAATACCATGCATTATTTCTTTTTAAGAGTCAGTGTTTGTAAACTGAAAACCAAATGTACGTTAGGGTCAATAAACATTTATCTATCTATCTATCGATCTGTCTATCCATCTATCTATCCGTCAGTCTATCAAATCTATAATTCTATGTATCTATCAATCTATCGGTCAATCAATCTATCCATCTATCTATGTATCTATGTCTATCTATCTATGTATCTATTAATCCATCCCCGCCCCGCTCCGCCGTTCCTATTCCACACACACACACACACACACACACTGAACAAGCGGAAGGAAGGACGTAAAGCGAAAAAGTTGAGCGTCATCGAACAGTAATAATTCCCCGAGGCTTATTATGGTATTTACCGTTTGCTCCCGCGGCGAAAACAACAAACATCGGCCGGGAGAAGGGAGGGAGGGAGGGAGGGAAAGTTATGTTGTTTTGTTGGTACAGTTTAGTAATGCAGAGTTGGTCTCATTCTCTATATAGTATACTCACTCTATTATACACATTTATATACACTGCTTTATGCGCAACCTTATAGTAGTATTTTGCGTTTATTACCACTATGAAGAATGAATGAAGGGAGGAAAAAATACCATCACCACCTATATATCTTGATTTTTTTCACTTATAATTCCATATTGCCAGATTTTTCAGTCACCGCCGAGTGGCTTAAAACTACACAAATACTGTCCTGAAGATCACCCATCAACCCGGACTCTAGAGGAAACCGTCCAAGTGAATCAAGAAGGAGTTCCGGGCGGCAGCATGAGCCAAAAGAAAATGGCGCCACTATAAACACTTGCCTGGGCCATGACGGGCTGGAGCCGACTACCATCCCGGCCCCTCAAGAAAGCCTACCGGCGCTAAAGGCGTAGACGTAAAAAAAAAAAAAAAAAAAAAAAAAATACTATCCTATTCTGTCTGTAAATTCTAGTTAGACATAACTTGTCTACTCTATTTCATCTTCCCCTACATATTTTCTACCTCCTTTTTCACTTACAATTCCATAAGCTATCCTATTCTGTCTTTAAATTCTAGTAATGCACAACTTGTCTACTCTATTTCATCTTCCCCTACATATTTCTACCTCCTTTTTCACTTACAATTACAAAACTACGAACTATCCCATTCTGTCTGTAAATTCTAGCAACGCAAGGTTCGTCTACGCCATATCATTTACAACTGCGTAGTTTTACCCTTTTTTCTTTATCCACACACAACTATCCACGCTGAAACTCTCCCGTTCTGTCTATAAATTGTAGTAACGCGAACCTCAACCCCTCTATTTAGTCTTCACCTGCATATCCTTACCTTCTTTCCACACTGAACTCTCCCATTCTGTCTGCAAATTCTAGTAACCTGTTTTTTTCTACCTTTTGTTTTCCACACTGAACTATACACACGGAAACTATCCCGTCTATCACGTCTATAGCCCGCCTTCTTTAAATAAGTTTCGCCTTCTTATTGTTCCAACTTTTTTTTACACTTAATATAACAAACTTTCCCATCCTGTCTGTAAATTCTAGTAACGCAGCGCTGGCCCACTCTATCATCCCGGCTACACACACACACACACACACACACACACACACACACACACACACACACACACACACACACACACACACACACACACACACACACACAAATAAAGGAATAGCGAGAAAAGAGGGAATAAGTAAGAAAAGGATGAATAGGGAGAGAGAAAAGATGGAAAACTGGAATGTGAGAGTGAGTGAGAGAGAGAAGTAGGGATAAACACACACACACACACACACACACACACACACACACACACACACACACACACACACTGCTTTATGCACGACTTACTGGAACTCCATCAACAGCTCCAGCCTCGCATCCATCACTGCTGGGATGGACGCTCGGGAACAATATATTAACCCAGTAGCTGACTACCTATCTCTCCCTCTCGTCCGTATATTTCCGCATGATGTATGTGTATGCAAGATTGGCACCACCCCGAGCCTCTGAGCCCTGGGGGAATAATAACGTACGGTAATCTACTAAATATTCTCATTATATTCTGTTATGTGTTTCTCGGCAAAAAAAATACCAGTAATGTCGATTTTTGAGCTAATCTAAACTGATCTAACCACGTGATGCTCTTTTAATTATTCCCAGAGTATTTCCCGGCAGAAAGAAAATTTAAGCCCCAAGGAATTTAAACCCCAAGGAATTTAAACCCCAAATAATTTAAACCACAAGGAATTTAAACCACAAGGAATTTAAACCACAAGAAATTTAAACCACGAGGAATTTAAACCCCAAGGAATTTAAACCACAAGGAATTTAAACCACAAGGAATTTAAACCACAAGGAATTTAAACCACAAAGAATTTAAACCGTACATACCCACACCAACCTAACACGACTTAACCTAGCCTGACGTAACCTAATCTAACCTAAACTGACCTATTATCTACCTATCTATCTTACCAAACCTTAAATAATTAATCTATCAATTTATATATCTAACCTAACTTTAACTAATCTACCGTAACCTTAATTTACCTAATCTAAACCAGACCGAACCCAGATCACTACAACAGTTTAGGATATGCCTCCCTCTAATCTAACCTGACTGAACTCAATCAGCCCTAACGTAACCTTAACTAACCTAACCTAACTATAACCCAACCTTCACCGGGCCGGGCTTTCACCACTACTACAGTTCAGGAATATGCCTCCCCCCTTTCCTGCCCGCCACTAGCTTCTCGCCACTTCCCGCCCCTCATCACTGTCTCGAGCTCAGGAGTTTTATCTATAAACTTCAGAGCCGCACAGCCTCCCTCAGCGATCCCTTGAAATCGTCCGCCGAAATACTGCTTCCCTCCTTCATCCTCCTCGTAACTTCCACCGTCTTGCGAGGAGGAGGAGGAGGAGGAGGAGGAGGAGAAGGAGGAGGATGAAGTACCGCCCCACACATGCAAGGGAAGCAAGATGAGAGTGAGAGCCACATTCTTATTAAACATTTCGGCGCCCAAGCACATACACATTTGACAAGGCTTTCGCAGGCGTTTTGGGGGCATTTCCAGAGGTACTTTTATGAACCTGGTGGTAGTCTGATCCTTCTTCTGTACCGTAAAAGTGAAAAAACACTCATGAGAACCCGATTTGATTCCTTTTCGGTCTTTGGAAGCAGTTGACGTGAGGGGTGGAGGCCTCTGAGAATACGGACCTGAGTGTACCATCCCCATCTGAGGCTAAATTTGGCTCTTCCAGGTCCAAGCCTCGCCCTTCCCAGAAACCCTCCCGTCCCCATCTCCTTTTTTGCCTCCTGCGCTGCCAAGAGAAGTCGACACTCGCTCTGAGGTGTAATTTTTCTGTCGCTTGGTTACGGGAGTCTTTGCAGGAGCCGGGAAAGTAACATCAAAGAGCGGGATTTTCTTGAGGGTTGCGCGTCACGGTACTCTGGTCTCAGTTTACGTCCTTCCCTTCAGCTAACTCGATCGCTCTTTTTCTGACCTCTTTCTGCGTCTATATTTATGGCAGTGGCGTCTTGCGGGAGTCTTTGATATTACTCTTCCTTTATTGTCTCCTTTGCCCAAAAAGAACTATACAGCCGACCAGCTTCTCCTAATCACAAGCTTCTAATTTGATGTTTTTCCGGCGTCTCTCCGTCAATCTTTATGGGAACAGCGTCTTGTGAGCGTCTTTGATACAACTTTTCCTTTATTCTGTCTCCTTAGCCAAAAATAATCTATACAGCCGACCAGCTTCTCCTAAACACCAGCTTCTAATTTGATCCTTCTTTTTCCGGCGTCTTTCTCAGTCTATTCTTGTGGAAGCGGCGTCTTACGGGCGTCTTTGATACAACTTTTCCCTTTGTTCTGTCTCCTGTGCCCAAAAAGTAAACAAACACGTGGAGAATACGCGGCCGGTCAGCTTCTAACTAATTCGATCGCTCTTTTTCCGGCCTTTTTCTCCGTCTATTCTTATCGGAACAGCGTCTTGCGGGCGTCTTTGATACTACTTTTCCCTTGTTTTGTTTCCTCGGGAGAATACACGGCCGACCAGCTTCTAGCCATCTCATTCGATCATTGTTTTTCCGGCCGCTTTCTCGTCTGTCTTTATGGGAGCGGCGTCTTGCGGGGGTCTCTGATACTTTTTATTCTCTGTCTATATTTCCTTCCCCTATCTTTCCTCTGTCTGTCTTTCCTTCCTCTATCTTTTCTCTGTCTGTCTTTCCTTCCTCTATCTTTTCTCTGTCTGTCTTTCCTTCCTCTATCTTTTCTGTCTGTCTTTCCTTCCTCTATCTTTTCTGTCTGTCTTTCCTTCCTCTATCTTTTCTGTCTGTCTTTCCTTCCTCTATCTTTCCTCTGTCTGTCTTTCCTTCCTCTATCTTTTCTCTGTCTGTCTTTTCTTCCTCTATCTTTCCTGTCTGTCTTTCCTTCCTCTATCTTTTCTGTCTGTCTTTCCTTCCTCTATCTTTTCTCTGTCTGTCTTTCCTTCCTCTATCTTTTCTGTCTGTCTTTCCTTCCTCTATCTTTTCTCTGTCTGTCTTTCCTTCCTCTATCTTTTCTCTGTCTGTCTTTCCTTCCTCTATCTTTTCTCTGTCTGTCTTTCCTCCATCTGCCTTTCCTCCATTTGTACTTTTTTCTCCGTCATTTTTTCTTTGCCTGTCTTTCCTCTGTCTAATTCTTCTGCATTCATCTTTATTCTTTTAGTTGAAACACGTATATATACACAATGCCAATACCTAGCAACAAATATAGGATTTTAAGCGTATTTTCAGGGTCAGGAACGTCCCTCCAATCCGCTCACAGCCTCGCTCTGGCCGGGCAAGGGACGGATCGCGAGAGTTCCTGACCTTTCGCAGTTCCATTGATGAAGGACCGGCGGGTGTTGGCTTGGTAAACAGCGCCGCGTGGGAGCCGGGCTACAGGTGTCCGCGTGACGGCTGGGCGGCTCAGGTTTCGCGATGGCTTTGAATGACAGGTTGAAATTAAGGTTGGCGATGTGACGAACGATTGGTTGGCGTGAGGACCCAGGTGAAGGTATGGCCGCACACACACACACACACACACACACACACGGAGGAGTGGTGCCCTGAGTGGCGGTGACATGACTGAAATGAACGTGTGTGTGTGTGTGTGTGTGTGTGTGTGTGTGTGTGTGTGTGTGTGTGTGTGTGTGTGTGTGTGTGTGTGTGTGTGTGTGTGTGTGTGTGTGTGTGTAAGCAAAGGAGAGAAAAAGGAAAAGGAATGGAAATACAAAGTCACATTATGTAAATACTTCCCTGGACAAAATAGCCAAGTGCACACACACACACACACACACACACACACACACACACACACACACACACACACACACACACACACAAATACAACGAGTGATTTGGATTGTGTTGTTATGTAGTGTCCAGTAAACAAGCATCAAAGTGACTCCTAATACTGTTCCGCTGTTCTCATGTCGTGTCAAACAAACAAAATAAAGTATAAAACAAAGTACCTGATTTATGAAGGGTACAAATGCGAGCAGATTCCTGGACACAGTCACGCTAGAGAGACATCAAGTGCAAAATAGACGATACTCGATCCCTTGAAGTCAATATGCATTCAGAACTGCCGCTGTAAATCACTTCCAGTAGACCAAACTGTTCTTATTCTCCCTCTCTCTATTAACAAACTAATGGACCTTTGCTGAGCTTAGAAGAAAAATGCAGAGCCAAAAGTACTGGATTTGCACTCAAGGAATTATTACATCAGAAACGTAGGGAGCTAAAAGTACTGAATTTGCGATTAAGGATTTTTAGATCAGGAACTATGATTTTAAGTATTTTTTTATGTACTCTATGTGACGAAAAATCTTTTTTTTTTTACGTGTGTGTGTGTGTGTGTGTGTGTGTGTGTGTGTGTGTGTGTGTGTGTGTGTGTGTGTGTGTGTGTGTGTGTGTGTGTGTGTGTGTGTGTTTTACAATAAAAAAAAGCTCAAGGGCAAAAAAAGAAAAAGAAAAAAAAAACGCTAATCACTGCTCCTATAAAAAAGAGACTAGAAATTAATGTATGTAGAGTGTGAGTGAGTGAGTGAGTGTGTGTGTGTGTGTGTGTGTGTGTGTGTGTGTGTGTGTGTGTGTGTGTGTGTGTGTGTGTGTGTGTGTGTGTGTGTGTGTGTGTGTGTGTGTGTGTGTGTGTGTGTGTATGCATATAACTCACTATACTGCAACCATTCATTTCGTGGGTCCATTGAATATTAGTCCAAGTCTCGCCTAGGAAGCACCAGCAGCACCGACACCCCCAGCACAGCACAATAAAGCCAGTCATGCAGCCCTCAAATATTTATCCGTCTGGCAGCCTCGCATTCGTCCGCTATGAGCCGCTAAAATTACGTACGTCACAGCTGTCACCTCTGCGATATATATATTGGACGTGACAGGCATCTCTCTCTCTCTCTGTTGATTCCGAGTTCACTACAAACACACATTTTCATATAACATTTCGGGGCGTCCGGTGATGAATCTGAATATGATTGTAATGAACAGGATTATTTTATTATTGTTTTTATGAGCGGATTGAGTGTGTAAAGGCTATCTATCAATTCATCTCTCTATCTATCTGTTTATTTATATTGTTGATTTTTGTCATCTTTTATTTTTTTTATTTATTATTGAATTTTTTTTATCTTAACTTCTTTTGTGTTGAAATGCTTTTTTTTGTTGATCTATTTATTTATATATTGATTATCTGATTTGTTTTCTTCATTTTCTATCTTCATTTAATATTGAAAGGCTATTTTTTTATTCTAGCAGACTGAAAAGCACTAATATTGTGTCGAAAGGCTTTAAAAGAGGTAGTGAGGGTAATACATGTAACATAGGGTAAGTAGCCCCCCTTAAAGGAGATTGCCTGTTGTAGCCACATTTTTTGCAATAGAATTTTGAAAAAAAGATGTTGAAAGCTTGGGCTAAGGCCTATCTATGGAATATATTATATCCACTCATTATGATTTTGACTTTATCATAATGACAATTAAGAAAAATAATAAAGGGGGTTTCTTACCCCGCATGTGGGGTAAGAAGCCCACTGGGTAGGTCTTTTACCCCACTCTGGTTTACAATAATAAAACTCACAGAAACATAAGGAAAATATTTTTTTCACATTATAAAAATATGAATGTATTCCCTTTTTGAAAGCTATACCCTATAAATCTCTCTTGATGTGAAATATAGGAACACAGTCAAATTTGTGTCTCCTAATGAATAGAATATAAAACTAAACATTTAATAAATTTTTTAAAAGGTTTCCCCTTCTTTTAGACTAGTAATATTAGACTAGCTTCCCTTTCTTCTGAATTTTTGTAACAAAAGGAACATCTACTTTCATGAAAAATATATGGGACTAAATATTCAATTAATTTGATAAAATATGTCTTTTCTGTTGAATATTGATATCTGAAACAGTTAAAAACACTAACTTCCTTATAGTCTCAAACTCAAAAAAGTTCACTTATGGATGCCTTTCAAAAACTTAAACATGCAGAATGCACAACTGGAGTAGGCCTAGATCTGTATGTATGTCAAAACTGCGAGTCTGATTAGGCATTACAGTACTGCTATTTTTTATTTATTTATAGCAATACTGTAATGCCTAATCAGACTCGCCGTTTTGACTTACATACAGATCTAGGCCTACTCCAGTCGTACATTCTGCATGTGACCAATTTCTACAACCCCGACATTGGACCCATTTTTCTGAAGGTCTGCTATTAGCAAATGGTTCCCCACACACCAAACAAGGCCATTCATCCTCATCAGACGAGGCTGGAGATGGAGTTTTTTTTTTGTTGCTGATAATGGATGAGTTGCTGATAATAAATGAGAGCTCTGAGATAATTCCACAAGATAACCCCCCATGTGGGGTAAAAGGCCTCCCTGTGGGCAACTTACCCCAAAGGCACAGGGGGCCTCTTACCCTGGCAACTCATATATATACACAAAATGTCACCATCTTTCCTACAAGTAAGTAGGCAGAGTATAATCACATGCAATATGGTCTAGACATCTTAGAGCAAGTGTCCATAGCCATCAGGCTAACTCTACAGTTCTTTGTCGTTAATTAGGTATCATTAAAGTCACTGAAAACTTACAAGAAATAAGTCAAAAAGAAGAAATGTCCCCTTGTGGCCAGAGCAACTGTCCATTGTTTACTCCAGTAGTTCCTGTGAGCACAAAGAGTTGGCGTTGCCTACTTGATCATGTGACTAGTTGAGAAAAGAAAGAAAGAAAGACAAAACCAAGGGGGGCCTTTCATCCCAGGGGGCATCTTACCCCACCTTACCCTACCTGCCTATATACCACCAAGACTTAATCCCAGCAACACATACAAACTGTATAATATTCTGGATATACATTTGCCTACGAAGGAAGAAATCTGCCCACCCTTACATAAACCAACACAAGCATTTAGTCTATTTTCAAGAGGGGTCGATACTACTCACATTCGAACTCTTTTGACCATCAGATGTGGCCTTACCTGGAAAGAAAGAATACAGTCATTAATAAGATGCGTTGAACTTTATGCATGTCAAATATCAGCACTGTAGCAACGCTCCTCAGTCAGCCTACGAGCTTTTCAGCCCACCCTTGTATATACTCAATTAGGAATGAGAAGAGGAGAAGGAGGGGGAGTGAGAGAAACAGGGGGAGGGAGAAGGAAAGGAGGTCGAAGAGGAAGAGGAGGAAGAAGAGGGAAAGGAGGAAAAGAAGAGCGTGGGAAGGGGGGGGGGGTGATGTTCTTATGTTCTTATGTAAAACCCCGGTTAATCTTCTCTGCGGCCTTGGGAAATAGTTGTAAAGGGAGCCCGATATGTTTAGGAATATGGACCCACATCCCCATCCAGTCTTATGTACCATCAATCCTTGTCCTTCTCCTCCTCATTTTGTCATTTTTTTCTCCTAACTTCCATTCTTTCTTTCCATCATTTTCTTTTTTTTCTTTACTTCCTCCTTTTCCATTCTTCCTCCTTCCTCTTTCCTCTTATCTTCATCTTCTTTCCATCTAATCTTCTTTTTCAAACAGTAACAGATCAGTAACACACACACGCCGAGGCTACGCAGTACTTTCCCTTCCACGCTGCTATACCTAATCCTGTGCTGCTGAGAGTCTTATATACCATCAAGCCTTGTCCCCAGTAATACTATGCAATACTTTCCTTCCACGCTGCTATACCTAATCCCGTGCAGCTGAGTCATATATACCATCAAGCCTTGTCCCCAGTAATACTATGCAATACTTCCCTCTCACGCTGCTATACCTAATCCCGTGCAGCTGAGAGTCTTATATACCATCAAGCCTTGTCCCCAGTAATACTATGCAATACTTCCCTCTCACGCTGCTATACCTAATCCCGTGCAGCTGAGAGTCTTATATACCATCAAGCCTTGTCCCCTGTAATACTATGCAATACCTCCCTCTCACGCTGCTATACCTAATCCCGTGCAGCTGCCAGTCACGCGTGCCAGCCGTGGAGAGGGAAAGAATGAGCCTGTCCCATAAATCGCAAGTTTCTCTCGTTGTTCTTCACATTTAACTCACTCCCGCAACTAACGTCCCCATTCATAGAAGTTCGCCGCTGCCTTCTCGACATCCCGCCGCCCGTAAAGCCCTCTGGCGGCGGTGAAGGCTACTGCATGACCCTCGGACTCTCTCTCTTTGCAGGTTGTGGGATAAAGGGAAGGAGAGGGAGTGTGTGTGTGTGTGTGTGTGTGTGTGTGTGTGTGTGTGTGTAACTAATGAGAGAATATTATTTCTGAATGTTTTGTTTGATGTGTGCCACGTATATATATCATTGCCTGTATATCTGTGTGTGTGTGTGTGTGTGTGTGTGTGTGTGTGTGTGTGTGTGTGTGTGTGTGTGTGTGTGTGTGTGTGTGTGTGTGTGTGTGTGTGTGTGTGTGTGTGTGTGTGTGTACCATGCCATCCCTCCACCACCCAGCATCACACACTACAACACCCCGTCACGGCCCAGGGCAGCGTGTGTGAGTGTGAGTGTGTGTGTGTGTGTGTGTGTGTGTGTGTGTGTGTGTGTGTGTGTGTGTGTGTGTGTACCATGCCATCCCTCCGCCACCCAGCACCACACACTACAACACCCCGTCAGGTTCTCGGCCCAGGGCAGCGCGCGGGGCCGTGGCTCTCGTGGACAGTAACGACCACACACTCCACCGCCTCCTGACTCCTTATGTTGCTCCGCCCCGCCCCGCGCCGCCCCCTGACCGCGGCCACACTTCACGGCACTGTTTATGACCTCACTCACCCCTCGCGACCCCACACGGCGGCGGCTTCGAAACAACGACCACAACGACCACTCCAAGACCTTATCCACTCCCTCTCTCTGTTTCTCTTTGTCTCTTTTGTCTGTCTCTCAATCTCTTATTCTTGTTCTTGTTCTTGTTCTTGTTCATCTCTTCCCTCTTCTCTTTTTTTTCTTCTTTTCTCTTCTCTTTACTTCTTGTTCTTCTTCCTGTTCTTCTTGTTCCTGTTCTTGTTCCTGTTCTTCTTGTTCCTGTTCTTCTTCCTCTTATATCTTCATATTTCTTCTCTCTCTCTCACTCTTCTCTTCTCTTCTCTCTCTCTCTCTCTCTCTCTCTCTCTCTCTCTCTCTCTCTCTCTCTCTCTCTCTCTCTCTCAACCCGGCTATGGCTCCCTTATCCCGGCCGCCACCTGGACCACTCACTGATCTTCACCGTGTATTACTGAGGCCATTCTTAACCTTACCTTATGCCCGAATTTTCTGCCTTTTCCTGGATGTAATTAGTGTTTGTTTTCTACACGTATTTCTGGGTATTCTGAAGTAAGCAAATATTGTGGAGGAGAAGGAAGAGGAGGAGGGGCAAGAGGAGGAGGAGGAGGAGGAGGAGGAGTAGGAGGCTAAAGGTAGATAGAGAAGGAGTGGCAATATTTTACTTCTCGAGTGGCTTCGTGGCGGCCTGGCAGCTGGAGGAGGAGGAGGAGGAGGGGGCGCCGGGGACAGAAATACGCTCTCGGCCGCTTGAATATCTCTCTCTCTCTCTCTCTCTCTCTCTCTCTCTCTCTCTCTCTCTCTCTCTCTCTCTCTCTCTCTCTCTCTCTCTCTCTCTCTCTCTCTCTCTCTCTCTCTCTCTCTCTCTCTCTCTCTCTCTCTCTCTCTCTCTCTCTCTCTCTCTCAAGAATGTGTGTGTGTGTGTGTGTGTGTGTGTGTGTGTGTGTGTGTGTGTGTGTGTGTGTGTGTGTGTGTGTGTGTGTGTGTGTGTGTGTGTGTGTGTGTGTGTGTGTGTGTGTGTGTGTGTGTGTGTGTGTGTGTGTGTGTGTGTGTGTGTGTGTGTGTGTGTGTGTGTGTGTGTGTGTGTGTGTGTGTGTGTGTGTGTGTGTGTGTGTAGGAATCTATGAGTGTTTGTGTGTATGTATGTAGAAGTGTATATCTATGTACGAATGTGTATAGGCTTGAATGTATGTTATGTATGTATGTATGTATGTGTTTGTCTGTGTTTCTGTTTGTTAGTCAGTCAGTCAGTCAGTCAGTCAGTCAGTTAGTTATCTAGTTAGTCAGTCAATCAGTTAGTGTTTGTTTATTCACTTGCATGTTTGTATGTTTTGTATGTATGTGTGTCTGTGCCTGTCTGTCTGTCTGTCTGTACCGTCCACCAGGGGGTCATAAGAAAGCCTCCCCGTCTGTCTGTACCGTCCACCAGGGGGTCATAAGAAAGCCTCCCCGTCTGTCTGTACCGTCCACCAGGGGGTCATAAGAAAGCCTCCCCGTCTGTCTGTACCGTCCACCAGGGGGTCATAAGAAAGCCTCCCTGTCTAAGTCTACTACTCATGGGAGGGGAACAGCGCAAGGAGAGAGAGAGGGGGAGAGAGAGGGACACCACCAGCCTGCAGCCACTCCTTAACCTTCCCGCGTCCTGTCCCTGAGCCCGGCGCCCACTCCAGCGCCACCACCGCGATATCTCACGCACCAAACGTCGCCAAGGCACGCCAGCGGAAGCCTTGCGCCCATGACCCGGAATAATGTACAGGTTGGGTTATCGTCTCATTTTCCTTCCCCCTCACGGCCCCGACCTGACCTCGCTGCTGCTGCTGCTAGGTGATACAGTGGAAGGGAAGAGGGAGGTGGAAGTCTGACATTGCAAGAGTGTTACGTACGGCAAAAAAATGGAAGCAAAAAACTTAAAGGAAGGTTCTTATACTGTTCTGGAGTGAAGAAAGAAAGAAAGGAGGTGGAAGAGTCTGACATTGCAAGAGTGTTACGTACGGCAAAAAAATGGTAGCAAAAAACTTAAATGAAGATTCTAATACTGTTCTGGAATGAAGAAAGAAAAGAAAGACTGGAATGCGGTAAAAAATATATGCACCAACCCTATTTACAATAGTTCTGGAGTGAAGAAAGGAGAAAAAACACTAAAATGGTAAGTTAGCCACGCAAGGCAAGAAACGTATAAACAAACAAGATACAATCATCCTGGTACAGTTCTGAAGCGAAGAAAAGAGGCAGAACACTAAAACGTTAAAAGTTAAGCCAGAAAGTATAAACAAACCCCAAAAGGCAGCTTCAAGTCCTGTTCCGGGGTGACATCTGGGGGCCTGTTCATAAAAGTCCCATATTTATCTCTTTCCCCGACTCCTGACACACGTGGGGAGGCTGCCAGCGCGTGATCAATGATGCAGAGGAGTCGAAATGTCGTGTTGGGGGCGAGGATGACGCGGAAGATTAAATGCCAGGAGGTGGACGGCAACGTAATCAATCGGTCAGTCTAGGAAGCCGAGCAAAAGGTGTCCCATAGAAAGGTGTTGAGTGGGAAGGGAGTGAGAGAGAGTCCGTGTATTGGTTTCCCTGTCATACTAGCGGCGAGGATGAAGGGAAAGACCAAATGCCAGGAGGTGGACGGCAAAGTAATCAATCGGTCAATCTACGAAGCCAAGCAAAAGGTGACCCGTAGAATGGTGTTGAGTGCCAAGGGATTGAGTCTGTGTATTAGAAGAAGAGGAAGAGGGAAGAAGAAGGGGAAGATTAAATACAAGGAGGTGGACGATAAAGTAATCAATCGGTAAATCTACGAAGCCCAGCAAAAGATGTCCCGTAGAAAGGTGTCGAGTTCAGTGCAAAGAGAGTGAGTCTGTGTATTGGAAGAGGAGGAAGAGGGAAGAAGGGGAAAAGCAAATGCCAAGAGGTGGACGGCAAAGTAATCAATCGGTCAATCTACGAAGCCAAGCAAAAGGTGTCGAGTGGGAGGGATTGAGTCTGTGTATAGGTTCCCCGCACCCCTTCCACGCCTCTCCATGTGCCAATGTAAACAAGCTTCCCACCAGTGCCGAAAAAAGTCCCATTCAACACACACACACACACACACACACACACACACACACACACACACACACACACACACACACACACGTTCACTCACCCAATAGTTTGTTAGTATGCTCTCCGTTTTTTCTCCTTTTCCCCGTGCATGACATAAACAACCTTCAACACACACACACACACACACACACACACACACACACACACACACACACACACGAGCTCTCCCTCTCTCTCGCTCTCGCCATTGTTGCCATCTATACGTAAACACACACACACACACACACACACACACACACACACACACACACACACACACACACACACACACACACACCGCCCTGCCAGGCAAACACCCTCAGCTTAGCAACACATAATACACACAACACTATAAATAAGGGAATAAATAAAGGGAAAATAAGGGAAATAAAGGAGACTCAACACCCAACGCCCTCCTACCCCTCCTCCTCCTCCTCCTCCTCGTTGCTATGGTGACATCTTCCTCGTCGTCTGATATTTCGTTATTGTCTGAAGCTATAAAGCTCACGCACTATATTTATTACACGTTTTTTACCTGTCAATTATTAGTGTGATGCACAGAGAGAGAGAGAGAGAGAGAGAGAGAGAGAAAAAGAGAGAGGCGTGGGCGCGAGATTCACAACTAAATAAACAAACTATGTAACGAGATCGAGACGCGAAGAAAACATGTGTGTGTGTGTGTGTGTGTGTGTGTGTGAGAGAGAGAGAGAGAGAGAGAGAGAGAGAATAGTAGTAGTAGTAGCAGTAATAATAATAATAATAATAATAATAATAATAATAATAATAATAATAATAATAATAATAATAATAATAATAATAATAATAATAATAACAATAATAATAATAATAATAATAATAATAATAATAATAATAATAATAATAATAATAATAATAAGAAGAAGAAGAAGAAGAAGAAGAAGAAGAAGAAGAAGAAGAAGTGGAAGAGTACGAAAGCAAGAGAGAGAGAGAGAGAGAGGCGGTAAGGGAACAGGTTTAAAACAGACAGTGACGTGAGGCTGACGGACACCGTGTTGCCCCACCTGCACTGTGTCTGCCTGCCTGAACCACGCTGCCCCCCTCCACCCCCACCACCCACCACCCAACCACTCACTACCACCGCCACTATCCACTCACCCAGCTCCGTGATGCCGTTCCTCCTCCTCCTTTTCCTTTACCTAGACTTTTTTATTAATTAAGGGTGTAGTGCGAAGAGGAAGTGGGTTACTTAGTGAGGTACAGGTGGGGGAATAGGAAAGACAGAAGGGGTCGTATTTTAAAACATTTTGTCCCCCAAGTTCACATATTTGCCAAGGCTTTCGTAGGAGTTGTGGGCATTTCCAGGGTTAGTTATAATACCCTGGTGGTGGTGTGACCCTTCCTCTGTACCGTGAACCTAAAATAAACTCACTATAACCCGATTGATCCCCTCTTTGACCTTTAGAAATAGCTGATGTGAGAAGTCTTAAAATACCAGCCTAGGAGTGTACAGTTGTATGGTGTAGGTTTGTTAGTTGTTCTGGTGTAGACTCTGATTCCTCCTTCCCCTTCTCTAGACAACCACCTACCACCTCCTACCCGCCCACTTATACACCCGCACCCATCCGCCCGCCCACCAGTCTCCGTGATGTCGTTTTTCCACCTTCCCCTCCTTTTTCTCCGCTCTGATTCCTCCTTCCTCTCCTCTCTCACACCCACCTCCTCCCCCTCCTACCCACCAGCCAGTCTCCCACTCCCACTCGACTCCAACTCTCCACCTTCCAACTCGCCTTCCTTCCCTCACGTCCCTTAACTCTTTCCTACCCTCTGTCTATCTGTTCTCCCTACGTCCTTACACACTGTATTCCGCTACCTCTCTGCTCACCCTCCGTTCTGTCCCCAGTGGTCAGTCCCAGCTCTTGTTCCTCCACCTTCAGCTCGCCTTCCTTTCCAAATGCAATGCAAGATGGCGCCACTATAAACACTCGCCTGCGCCAGAACGGGCTGGGCCGACCATCAGGCCCCACCTGGGAGAAGCCTTGGGCCGACCATCAGGCCCCACCAGGAAGATGCCTACCGGCGCAACAGGCAACGACTAAAAAAAAAAAAAAAAAAAAAAATGCCCCTTTCCTCTTTTTTTCTGGCCTCCTCTATCTGTTCTCCCTACGGCCTTACACAGTTTAGCCTGCCACCTCTCCGCTCACCCTCCGTTCTGTCTCCAATGGTCAGTCCCAGCTCTTGTTCCTTCACCTTCAGCTCGCCTTCCTTTCCTCGATCCGCCAATCCTTTAGTCTAAACTTTTCTGGGGCCATATTCTTATATACATTTCTCAAGCACACACATTAGACAACGCTTTCGAAGGAGTTGTGGGCATTTCCAGGAGTAGTTTTATGACCCTAGTGGTAGTTTGATCCTTCTTCTGTACCGTGAAACCTAAAAAAACACTCGTGAGAGCCAGACTGATTTCCCTTTTAGCCTTTGGAAATAGGTGACGTGAGTGGTGGAAACGTCTGATACCGACCCTGATCTCTTAACATCCAGCCCTCACCTCAGCTTCCTCGCCTCCTCCCCTTCTCTGTGCCTTCACCGGTGTCTCAGGATTGAAGAGCATCGCCTAACAGAGGTGTGACCGTGTGACATTTGATAATAGACATCTGCTGAAGTGCACAAAGCTTTAGGAGGGGAAACGTGATACTCCCTCGGTTGAAACTCTTATCTCTATAGCTGGAAAGGTATTATTTAGTCGTGTTGCTGAGTCATGAATAGTCGTGACTGGAATGGACTCGGCTGTTATGTTTCACGGTGATTACACGTTATAAATTTTTCGTTCCACCACATCCCATATTAGGCGACGAGGAAAGGCCGAGGGCAAGGGCGAAGGTTTCAAGGAGAATAGCAAATAAATAAAGAGATAAAGGACCTTTGTTTTTATCTTCTTCGTTGTTTAAGTAAAGGGTTGTCTATTTTCTCCACCACATAACATTTTCTCATCCACTACAGGCTCCAGGGTTAATGTGACGGAGATGAGCACCGAGGCCACGCGCAGATATATCATATGCCTCTAACTTTACTTCCTTACATAACATTTTAGGCGAGACGGAAAGGACAAAGGTTGAGGTGAAGCTTCCTGGTAAACGGCTAACCAAATCAATGACCTCTGCTGTAACCTTCTAAATAATGTTGTTTACTTCTTACTCCATAACATTTTAAGTGACGAGGAAAAGGCAATGACGAGAGTGAAGGCTTCCTGGTAAACGACTAACCAAATCAATGACCTCTGCTGTAACCTTCTATATATGTTGTTTACTTCTTACTCCATAACATTTTAAGTGACGAGGAAAAGGCAATGACGAGAGTGAAGTCTTCCTGGTAAACGACTAACGAATCAATGACACGTGTTTCATCTCGCGGGCACACCGGCTCCCTCTATCTCCCATGACGAATGACCCGCCTGCCGATCGGTCACCCGGGTCGCTGTCCTGCACTAACACGCCAATTTCCAGCAGCAGCGGCAGCGGCGGCCTAAAGGAGAGCGACAGGTGTTTGGTTGGTATTTTCAGACGCTTCCACCTCACGCTCCTCTCACGTCAACTGTTTACAAAGGCCCAAAAGGAGATTAATCGGGTTTTCATGAGTGCTTTTTCACGTTCACGGTACAGATGAAGGATCAAACTACCACCGGGGTCATAAAGGTATCTCTGGAAATGCCCCAAACCTACGTCAAATGTGTGTAATTGGGGACCCTCAGACGTTTCCACCCCTCAAGCCAACTATTTCCAAAGGCCCATAAGGAGATTAGTCGGGTTTTCATGAATGCTTTTTCACGTTCACAGCACATAAGAAGGATCAAGCAACTACCATGGTCATAAACGTACCTCTGGAAATGCCCTAAACTCCTACGAAAGCCTTGTCAAATGTGTGTGCTTGGCGAGCGAATGTTTAAGAAAATGACCCTCAGACGTTTCTATCCCTCACTATTTCCAAATGCGTAAAAGGAAATTAATCGCGTTTTGATGAGTGTTCTTTTCACGTTCACGGCACATAAGAAGGATCAAACTACTACCAGGGTCAAAAAAGTACCTCTGGAAATGCCCCACAAACTCCTACGAAATCCTTGTGCCTGGGGACCTAAGTGTTTCAGAAAACGTCCCTTTGCCCCGAGTTTCTGCGCCGCCCTCCGGTACTTCCAATTGCTGGGTGATGCATGGCTGTCTTTTTTATTGGTGTTCCGTGAGGGGCCGCTCGCTACCCCGCCTCTCTTCTCCCTCCCTCCGAGCGTTGTCCTTTAACTTAATCTCTCTCTCTCTCTCTCTCTCTCTCTCTCTCTCTCTCTCTCTCTCTCTCTCTCTCTCTCTCTCTCTCTCTCTCTCTCTCTCTCTCTCTCTCTCTCTCTCTCTCTCTCTCTCTCTCTCTCTCTCTCTCTCTCTCTCTCTCTCTCTCTCTCTCTCTCTCTCTCTCTCTCTCTCTCTCTCTCTCTCTCTCTCTCTCTCTCTCTCTCTCTCTCTCTCTCTCTCTCTCTCTCTCTCTCTCTCTCTCTCTCTCTCTCTCTCTCTCTCTCTCTCTCTCTCTCTCTCTCTCTCTCTCTCTCTCTCTCTCTCTCTCTCTCTCTCTCTCTCTCTCTCTCTCTCTCTCTCTCGCTCTCTCTCTCTCTCTCTCTCTCTCTCTCTCTCTCTCTCTCTCTCTCTCTCTCTCTCTCTCTCTCTCTCTCTCTCTCTCTCTCTCTCTCTCTCTCTCTCTCTCTCTCTCTCTCGTTCTCTGATACAATTGTTAAGGAAAAAGTCGTTCGTCGTAGAAATGAAAGAAAGAGAAGTCTAAATGTATATGATTGTATTCTCTCTCTCTCTCTCTCTCTCTCTCTCTCTCTCTCTCTCTCTCTCTCTCTCTCTCTCTCTCTCTCTCTCTCTCTCTCTCTCTCTCTCTCTCTCTCTCTCTCTCTCTCTCTCTCTCTCTCCCCCCGCCAAGGGAACAAACAGGGGAGGGGTTGAGGTGCAGGGAAGGCGCAGGAAGTGAGGCGGGCGTGTCCCTGGCGTGGCTGGGCGTGAGTGTAAACACACAGGCCTCGGCGGCAGGTGCATGGGGAGGGCCTCGCCGCACCACCGCTGCCCGGGCCTGATTGTACTACGTGTTCCCTTTTCCCTTTGTATGTCTTTGTTTGGTGTTTGTAAGTTAAATGTTCCCACTCGTGTAAAACAGTTCGCCTCTTTTGTAGTGCAAAGTGTTCTCTCTTCTTTCCGTCATCGCGAGAGCTGTCTTCCTGCAATCTGGCGGCGGTGTGCTTCAGGCAGGTTGGCAGCCTCGTAGCACAGCGGGATTGTGTATGCAGGCCGTGCGTGCCCTGCTCGTGTGTCCTCTACCTGCACCGGCAGCCCTGACCTTGAAGGCAGAAATTGCAACTAGGTCAGTTCGCTCCACTTCAAAACAGTGCGCTGAAGGAACACGCCGGAGAATATTCATTATTCAGAGACGGGCAAACAAAAGCTGTTGTTCAGTTTTTTTTTTTTTTCCTCTCATGCACATCGGCGCGCCATAGAAGGCAGCATTAGGTTTGCCACTTGACAACGGGGCGCGCCATTACGGCTGAGAGGACCACTTGACGCTACTCAACGGAAGGCCAGCCCGCCCAGCTCCCGCCGGGATGCGGGCTGGGCGGGTGGGAGCCGGGAGGGCAGCGCCGCAGCACAGCGCCCGCACGGCAGGCGGCCCTGACACCCCACGGGCCCACGGGACGGCCGTGGCCTTTTATGTTGGCGCCTGTTTTACCGAGTGACCGAGCTCCCGTGGAAAACAAGTTGGCTTTTACGCCGCACCAAAGAAATTACCGGCACAAAAAGGGCAGCCCGAGTCACGCCAGGGAGGCCCGCAGAAAACCCCGGCCAGGCGCCGCCACAATGGAGGAGAAGATTAACTTTCTTGCCGTCTGCAGGCAGGAGAAAGACAAAGAGTCGCGGAGGAGTTACTCGTTATCTCCGTCGCCAAATTGCGCTCTCGGCCATTGGTGAATTACAGCAGCTTTCAAGATAGATTTCCATTTATTGTAACTGTCAGCTGCGAGGGGAAAAAAAGACCAGAACGAGACGGGATAAAAAAAGGAGGAAATGGGATAGGGAGAAAACACGGGCTGAGCGAGGCTTTGATCAGCAGGGACAAAGGGAGAGAGGACGGAGTCGCCTCGTGCTGCCTCCCGTCGGCGGGGACGCCAAAACCCAACCACCTCACCTGATGCTGCCGCTGGTCCGCCTCGCCTTTGTTTGTGCCGAGACTTTGTCCGACTCTTTTTGTGCTGCCCTCAAACTTTGTCTTGTGTCTTACGCTTCTTACGTCTCGGCCGTCATCGAGTTAACTTGTGGCTTCAGGTCTGACGTGTTTATTGAAGGACCAGAGCGACAGGACACGATTTGAACAGAAAAAAAAATATTCCGACCCTCAACATTTAAGTCCATATTTTTAAACGTATCGGCCCTGCCAGTGACACCTATACTTGAGATGTTTCTGGCCCTGCTGTTCGCCTGTTTTAAAATCCCCTCGTGGAAGTTCCTGGGATTCTCATGGACTGTTTAGCGATCCCAGTGATAGTTTTACAGGGCCTCTGCACCGTGAACGGGAAAAGTAACCCAGGAAAACGCGATTATTCCTCTCTGTGGCCTTGGGAAACAGAAGTATGGGGAGCTCCGTACTTTGAAGAATATGGACCTAGCTTAGTAATATTGTGTTGTGTATGAATAGTTTTACACGGCCTCTGAGCCTTGAACGGGAAAAGTCGACCATGGAAACCCAGTTAATCCTCTCTGTGGCCTTGGGAAACAGTAGCAAGGGAGCTCGGTACGTTCAAGAATATGTACCTTAGTAATATTGTGTTGTCTATGAATCAAGCGGGCGCTGTTACACCACGCGACGCACCACTTGAGAATCAGCCACGACAGCACCAACACACGGCCGAGACAAGCAATATATAACCCGCCGCATCCCGCCGCTACAAGCCACGACGTACACTGGTATACATGCACCCGAGAAAGCCATTAGATGCAATAACTAGAACCAGATTGTCCTCCCTCCCTCCCTCCCTTGCCGCCCTACCCACCGCTGTCACGGCTCGGGGGACGAACACGCAGAACAAACAGCTTAACCCACGCCTGATGGAGAGGTTGGGGTGAGGTTTGGGGTGCGGGATGGGGTGTATGAGGTTGTGGTATATGCTTTGGGGTGAGATTTGGGGTGTGGGGTGGTGTGACGGGTTGTGTGCGAGGTTGTGGTATATGTTAAGCTCCCAGCCGTCCTGTGTCCCTGATTAACAGTACCTTCCCATCCTTTGACGCGCCTCTAACCTTCCCCTTACTCCTTCCCTTCCCTTCTCTTCCCTCCTTCACCGCCCCTTCCATTCCCTCCTTCTCCCTTCTTCCCAGTTCCTTCACCACCTTCCTTCCTGTCCCTTCCCCATACCTTCTTCCCTTTTTCCTTCCCTTCCATCTAGCACTAACCATCTAGCACTAACACACCCATTACCTCAACACTAAAGCACTCCCTTCCCTTGCTCCATTACTATACTAACCTTCCTGCTGATAATACCTTCGCCATCCCTTCCATCTCTAGTGCCACAACCACGGCACTATCAACGCTCTCTCTCGCTTTCCATTATATCAACACTAAAGCATTCCCCTCCCTTGCTCCTTCCCTCTCTATACTAATCTTCCTTCTGATAACACCTTCGCCATCCCTTCAATCTCTATTACCACAACCACGGCACTACCACCACTCTCTCGCTTTCCATTACCTCAACACTTAATTAAGCATTCATTCCCCTCCCTTGCTCCTTCCCTCTCTATACTAATCTTCCTTCTGATAATACCTTCGCCATCCCTTCCATCTCTAGTACCACAACCACGGCACTACCACCACTCTCTCTCGTTTTCCATTATATCAACACTAAAGCATTCCCCTCTCTTGCTCCCTCCCTCTCTATGCTAATCTTACTTCTGATAATACCTTCGCCATCCTTACCATCTCTAGCACCACAACCACGGCGCTACCAACAACACCTTCACTCCCCCTCGCTTCCCTTACCTCAACACCTCCACTAGTATACGTACACAACACAGTAGACCTCTCTTGCTCCATCACTCTATACTTCCCCGAACTCTCTCCCTCTCGACCCTTCCCCCCCTCCCCCCTCATTCCCACTACACACAACCTCTGCCAGCCAACGATTGAGTGCAAAGCGACATGAACAGGTATAGCACATGAGGATAAATTAGTAAGCAAATCGACGGTCACCCTGTCAATTGAACTCATATCTCTTGCTGAACCCAATACGCGACACCTACTTTTTTGAATCACTATACGAATCACGCCAAGGCTTCTAGTGGGTGCTACTTTGGTAGGCGATCTACGTGTCATGAAACTATTTTAGTATACGATCTACACTTTATATTGTGATCCCATCCCAGGAAATGGGGAATGGTGGAATATCAGTAATTTTCTTGACTTATAGTCACCAAACACTTTTGTATTGTCTGGCGGGGCATGGCGTACATACCACCAACGACTCTACACAGAAGCAGCAATAATCAACCACGTCCCTGGGTCTTCGGATTGAAGAAAGGTGGAGACTGCCGCTATTTTTGCGTGCAAAGATGAAACCATGATACACTGGAACCCATAATTCAAAGAGAAGTTGCGGAAAATTCAGTTATTCATTCTGATGACTGGCCTGCATATTCTAATATAAATCGCTTATATTACCATCATTTAACTGTCAACCATCAACGACATTATGTTGATCCAAACACTGGAGCAAACACTCAGGCAACTGAAAGAAGCTCAGGGGATTCTGGAGCTGCCCTGTGTAGGCCACTCGGCCTCTTGCAGTCTTCCTATGTTCTTATGTTCTTATTTTGAAAAAAATGGAAGGAGTAAAAGATACAACCTTCCAATCGCACCTTGATTATTACTGCTGGGCTGCCATATAATGACAAAAAATTCTGACCATCTCTTTCTTGCTTTTCTTGATCGTTCATTCGATTCACCGATAAAATTAGTAAACTTGTTTCAAATTTACTCCATTTTATTTTTTTGAACAATAAATGTACAAAAAATTTAATTATTTCCAAAAAACAAATACGTATATACATGTGTGTGTGTGTGTTTGTGTGTGTGTGTGTGTGTGTGTGTGTGTGTGTGTGTGTGTGTGTGTGTGTGTGTGTGTGTGTGTGTGTGTATATATATATATATATATATATATATATATATATATATATATATATATAAATAAATATATATATATATATATATATATATATATATATATATATATATATATATATATGGTAATTATTAAAAAGAAATGTATATGGAAAATGTTTTATTTAAGCGATATTGAATAAATGAAACATGTAGATCCCATTCCAAAGTATAATTTGACTCTTATGGATAACATGTCTATGTAGATCGCATACCAGAGTAGCACCTTCCAGTGTGTGATCAATGAGGGGGCAAAGCGTGGTCGTACGTGTATATTGGAACAGCTTGACCAGAAAAGAACCGTCAGTAGGTATAAATATGAGGGGCTAGGGCGTGACCTGATATGCACCTTGGAACACCATGACCAAAAAAGAACCGCCGTAGGTATAAATATGAGGGACTAGGGCGTGACCTGATATGCACTTTGGAATAGCATGACCAGAAAAGAACCGCCAGTAGGTATAAATATGAGGGGCTAGGGCGTGACCTGATATGCACCTTGGAACACCATGACCAGAATAGAACCCCAAGATATAAGTATGCATAAACACTGCCACGCATACACACACTTAAGGGGGATTACATATAGATCATTGAGGGTCTAAGGGTCTGACAGTCAACCACTAACTATAAACAAAATACTCCCACTAGTAACAAAGAGATTAAAACAAAGTCAAAATATAAATAATAAAAGTATATATGTCCACCCTGCATAGTCCAAGGTTACGCATCTAGGACAGTCCCTCTCCACCCCTCCTCCACCCCGCAGAAAGTCAGGCAGTCAGCAAGATCTTGGCACTGCCCTGATCGCTCTCATCTAGGACAGCGCAGATGCCATGTGGTGCCTAGCTACAGAATGCACACACACACACACACACACACACACACACACACACACACACACACACACACACACGACCCTGCGCTGCCTCCTCGATCGGTTTTGTCAGACGCTTCCACCTCTCACATCAACATTTCCAACGGCCAAAAAGGAGATCAATCGGGTTACCATGAGTGTTTTGTAGGTTCATGGTACAGGGGAAGGGGCAAACTACCACCAGGGTCATTAAAATATCCCTGGAAATGCCCCAAACGCCTACAATGCCTTGCCATAATGTGTGTCTTTGGGCGCCAAAATGTTGAAGAATGTGACCCTTGGACCGAACCACGACGAGGCAAAAAACACATAAACATACCCGTGAATTCCTTACATACGTTTGCACCGTTTAAAATGACAAATGTTAAGTAGGAGTGAAAAACAAAGCAAGTGAAAAGCCAGAACGAGAGCAATGGCGGGGTTTATCTTTCACCGTTAAGTCACAAATGTTAAGTAGGAATATAAAAAAAACTTGTCACGAGCCAGAAATGGAGCAATGGCGGGTGTTGTTCTTTCCCGTGTGTCTGTGTGTGTTGGGTGGATGTCGCCAAGGCCATAAACAGCGTCTAACCACCCCCCACAGCTAGGGAGGGCGGGGGTTCACCAGGGTCCCGGAAGGCTGCGACATGGCAATGGGCGTTATTCTTTACTATAGCAGCTGTGTGTCTGGTTATGTCGCTAAGTCCATGAACAGCGCCCGTCACCGTTACCTTCCTTCCACCCACCACAGCTAGTAAGGGCGGGGGTTCACCAGGATCCCGGGAAGCTGTTGTGACCTGGCAATGGGTGTTATTCTTTACCGTAGCGCTGTGTGTTGGGTGCATGGTTGGGTGAGGTCGCTAAAGCCAAGAACTGCGCCTCTCCACACACGACAGCAGTGGGAGGGTTGAGGGGGTTCACCAGGGTCCCGGGAGGCTGCTGTGACCTGGCCTGGATTAGCGGGTCGCGGTGATGAGCGAGCAAACAAACCTCGTCTTGACAAGTGCGGAGGAGGCGGAGCACTACCACCACCACCACCCACCTTCCCCATCGCGACGCCCTCCTCTGCTCCCACCTTCCCGTGCGTCACCGCCAGGGAAGTCATCAGTATTTTTACCCACAAGACGGGTTATTAAATTCTTCTCATGCGCCTGCAATCGTGTCCGACATCAAAGCTGACAGCGACTCAACCTCTCGCTACAGGGAAGGCAGCGAGCGACGATGAGTGATCAGACATATTCTCAAACATTTCGGGACTTACATACATACACACATTTGATAAGGCTTTCGTAGAGGTTGTGTTAGTATTGCCACGGGTAGTTATATGAGCCTGGTGATAGTTTGACAAGGCTTCTACACCATGAACGTGAAAACACATATATACACATACCTACATCTGTTAAGGCTTTCCATAGGTTGTGTTAGTATTGCCATGGGTAGTTATATGAGCCTGGTGATAGTTTGACAAGGCTTCTACACCATGAACGTGAAAACACATATACACACATACCTACATCTGTTAAGGCTTTCCATAGGTTGTGTTAGTAATTCCAGGGGTAGTTTTATGAGCCTAGTGGTAGTTTGACAAGGCCTCTGCACCATGAACGTGAAAACACACTCATGAGAACCCGACTCACCTCCTTTGTGGCCTTTGGAAATAGTTGTTGTGAGAGCCGAAAGCGCCTGAGAATACGGACCTCAGTTAATCAAGAGACTTTATACCGTGTCGGCGCAGAGCAATGTTTGAGAAGCCGCGTAACATCCATCTCACTGTACACACTCTTTGCCTCACCTCCTCTCCCTCTCTCCCTCTCCCTCCCCTCTGACGTTACATGGTCTCTTGTTTTAGTCCCTTCACTCCCAGCTGTCCTCATTTCCATCCGCTATTGTCATGGATACTTTTTTCCTGCTTGTCGAGGGAGCCGCCAGAATGTGTATTAGCTATGCCCCTCCCACTCATTACCACGTCTTTCATTTGTGGTTCCTCCTATTGTGTTAGTCTAATGTTTGGGAATACAGGTTCAGATCTATTTGACGTATACTTTCCTTCATAAGTTGACTGGCTAAAGCGTACCACCAAAATGTATATGAACTAAGCATTTCCTAATTACGACGTCTTTCATTTGTAGTCCTTCCTATTGTGTTCTTCTAGTGTTTGGCAGTGCAAGTTATATCCATTTGACATTCACCTCCTCTGAACCTAAGTTGACTGTCTAAAGGTTCCCAACGCAGTGTCTATTAACTATGCACTTTTCATCTAATTATAAGCCACGTCTTTCATTTCTAGTCTTCCTATTGTTTTCTTCAAGTGTTTGGCAGTGCAAGTTATATCCATTTGACATTCACCTCCCCTGTAAGGCTAAAGGTTCCCAACGCAGTGTCTATTAACTATGCACTTTTCATCTAATTATAAGCCACGTCTTTCATTTCTAGTCTTCCTATTGTTTTCTTCTAGTGTTTGGCAGTGCAAGTTATATCCATTTGACATTTACCTTCTCTGTAAGTAAGGCTAAAGGTTCCCAACGCAGTGTCTATTAACTATGCACTTTTCATCTAATTATATGCCCGGTCTTTCATTTGTAGTCCTTCCTATTGTGTTCTTCTAGTGTTTGGCAGTGCAAGATCATAACCATTTGACATAATTCTTCTTCGCATGTTGATTCTTTTCCGTACGTTCACTGGCTAACGGGAAAACATAAAATCATTCCCAGCCTTCAATTCAGAGGCCATTGATATTCTTTCTTATTGTGCTCTGTTGATATTTGGCTGCAGATCACATCCACTTGACATTCTCCTCCTCTGCACATTGACTGCCTAAAGGTTACCTCGCACAACCTCGCCTCTAACTAATACGTCTTTTCTTTATATTCCTTCCCCTTGCGCTCTGATGTTCGGTGATAAAATCTCATACCCACTTGACATTCTCCTCCTCCGTACGTTGACTGCCTAAAGGTTAAACTAAACACACACAATCCTATCCTTCAACATAACTCCTCCTCGTGTCATCCTATCCACCACGTCGCCCTCATTCACCGCCCCGCCTGCCTCACCCACTCACGCCTCAACCACCACCACCACCACCACTACCACCACCACCACCACTACCACCACCACCACCACCACCACCACTACCACCACCACCACCACCACTACCACCACCACCACCACCACCACCACCACCACCACCACCACTACCACCACCACCACCACCACCACTACCACCACCACCACCACCACTACCACCACCACCACCACCACAACCACCACCACCACCACCACCACCACCACCACCACCACCACCACCACCACCACCACCACCACCATCCTCGACCTTTCCTCACTCACGCCACCCCTACACACACTCCCATCCTGTCCTCTCCCTACCCCGCCCACGCCCACGCCCACACCCACACCCTCAATTATCCAATAGTCTCAGACCCGCGAGGCACACACACACACACACACACACACACACACACACACACACACACACACACACTCTCTCTCTCTCTCTCTCTCTCTCTCTCTCTCTCTCTCTCTCTCTCTCTCTCTCTCTCTCTCTCTCTCTCTCTCTCTCTCTCTCTCTCTCTCTCTCTCTCTCTCTCTCTCTCTCTCTCTCTCTCTCTCTCTCTCTCTCTCTCTCTCTCTCTCTCTCTGTCATATTCCTCCTCCGTTTATTTATCTTCCTTCAGTTACTATTATTCTTTCTATCTCATTCCCTCCCCTTCTCTCTCTCTTTCCATCTCCCTCCCTCTCCTTCTCCCTCCCTTTCCCCCTTCCCTCTCTCAGTAATTCCATCAGTCATTCTTACGCCTCTTCCTTCAGTCCTTATCGTTCCCTCCCTTCTGTACAAGCGTGTCCTGGTGCCCATATCCACGCTCTCTGATTCCATCCCCTCCCTCGTTGAAATGCAGATCACCTTTTTTTATTAGTCAGGGTATAACAAGTCTTTCTCCAGCTTCCTACCCCGATGTTTTCATTCCCTCTCCCCTCTGCTCTGCCCCTCGAGGGAACACGCGCCCAGCCAGCAAGTGTTCTCCCTTCCCTTTAATCCCCTTCCTACCCTTCCTTCCTTCCCCTACCTCTTTCTGTGTCTCTTTCCCGTCCCTCCTTCCTTTCCAGTCCCCTTTTTCGCTTTCCCTTCCCTCACCTTCCTCCTTCCCCTTCTCTTCCCCTCCCTTGACGCGACTCTATTCTTCCCTTCCTTTCGTCCTTTCTTTTCCCTCCCTTCCTTCCCTTCCCTTGACGTGCCGCTATCCTTCCCCTTATTCCTTCCCTTCCCTTCTCTTCCCTCCTTCACCGCCCCTTCCTTTCCCCCTTCTTCCTCGTTCCTTCACCTCTTTCCTTCCTGTCCCTTCCCCATACCTTCTTCCCTCTTTCCTTCCCTTCCATCTTCCTTCTCGTTCCTTCCCCGTCCCTTCCTCTCCCTTCCTCCTTTCCCTTCCCCTCCCTCCTTTCCCTTGCCTTCCCTTCCCTTCCTGTCTTTCCTTTCCTAACCCTTCATTCGTCTCTTAGCTTGTCCTCCGTTACGTTTTCCTTCCCATTGCAAGTGTTCCTTTCTCCTCTTTCCCTCCTCTCTCCCTCCCTTCTTAATTCACTTTCCCTTCCTCCTTCCCTTCTACCTCTTCCCTTCACGTCTCGCATAGCTTGTCCTCCATTCAATTTCCTTCTCGTTACAAGTGTTCGTGCGTGCGCCGGAGATCAACAGCTTCAGCGTGTTAGCATTGTGGTGAGTCAGTCGGGAAGGTTCACTGCTCGGCACGAACTAATATTTATAAACACTTGATCCCTCGTGGGTGTCAGATCAGCCTGGCGACGGTTGCATTGGATTCCTTTACTGACACACAGACGCATTCACTCCCCTCTGCAGCCGTGGATTGCTGCGTCATGTAGTTGTTAATGTTTGAGGCTTGTATTCTCAGCTGCAACAAACTTCCTAAGGTCACAGAGGTCATCAGTCGCGTTCTCATAAGTGTTTTTTCACGTTAGCCTTGTCAAATTAACACTTGGCCCATAAAACTACCCATGGAAATACTAACACAGCCTTTACCAAACGCTTTTAGCTCTCCCAACAAATATTTTCAAAGGCCACAAAGGAGATCAGTCGAGTTCTCATGAGTGTTTTCTTACATTCATGGTACAGAAGCCTTGTCAAACTATCACTAGGGTCATAAAACTACCCATGGAAATAATTACAACCTATACAAATGCTTTCGCCTCTCACACCAAATGTTTTCAAAGGCCACAAAGGAGATCAGTCGGGTTCTCATGAGTGTTTTTCTCATGTTCATGGTGCAGAAGCCTTGTCAAACTATCACTGGACTCAAAACTACCCATGGAAATAAGAACATAAGAACATAAGAACGTAGGAGTCTGCAAGAGGCCGGTAGGCCTGTACAAGGCAGCTCCTTTGAACCTAAGCTCCCGTGTATCTAACCCCACCTAATATCGCTGTCCATGAATTTATCTAATCTATTTTTTAATGTGACAATTGTACTGGCACTCACCACGTGACAGCTGAGCCTATTCTACTCATCCACCACCCTGTTAGTAAACCAATTTTTGCCTCTGTCCCTGTTGAATCTGAATTTATCCAGTTTAAACCCATTACTTCGTGTCCTACCCGGTTCTCTTACCAACAAAACCTTATGAATATCCCCCTTATTACAGCCCTTCATCCATTTATAAACCTCGATCATGTCTCCACGCACTCTTCGCCTTTCTAGAGAATGCAAGTTTAACTGTTTGAGTCTTTCCTCGTATGGCAAGTTTCTCAACCCCTAAATCATCTTAGTCATCCTCCTCTGCACCGATTCTAACAATTTGATATCCATTCTATAGTAAGGTGACCAGAACTGAGCCGCAAAGTCAAGATGAGGTCTAACTAATGCTAAATATAGTTTGGGAAAACTTTGGGGCTTCTGTTGCTTACGCTCCTTGAAATAAATCCCAGTACCCTATTTGCTCGATTTCTAGCTTGAATGCATGTGCCCTTGGACGGAGATCAGAGCTCACTAAGACCCCTAAATCCCTCTCGCACCCAGACCTGCTTATGAGAGTGTCATTTAAGCAATAGTAATGAGAGGGGTTGTTCCTAACTACACTTAGAATACTGCACTTCCCTACATTGAACTCCATCTGCAATTTATCCGCCCAGTCATACAATCTGTTTAGTTCATCCTGGAGAATACTAGCGTCCTGATCCGACTCAATTACTCTACCGATCTTGGTATCATCTGCAAACTTACTGACATCACTACTAATTCCTGTATCTAAGTCACTGATATAAATAATAAACAAAAGTGGACCTAATACCGAACCTTGTGGGACCCCACTCGTAACACCCCCCTAGTCAGATCTTTTATCATTGATTGATTCTTTGCACTTTGCTTCCTATTGCTAAGCCACGCCTTGACCCAGTTCAAAACTTTACCCTCTACTCCGTGAGCCTGTAATTTAAGCAACAGTCGTTGGTGAGGGACTTTGTCAAACGCTTCACTAAAATATACTATCTATCTATACTAGCTAATATATACTAACACAACCTATACAAATGCTTTAGCCTCTCACAACAAATATTTCCCAAGGTCACAAAGGAGATTAGTCGCGTTCTCATGAGTGTTTTTTCATGTTCATGGTGTAAAAGCCTTGTCAAACTATCACTAGGCTCATAACACTACCCTTGGAAATACTAACACCATCGCTGCGAAAGCCTTACCAAGTGTTTGAGGATGTGGGCCCAAGACACCTCCCCGATCAAAGCCTTCAGACCTACCCTCGCCTCCACGCCAACACAGTGCGGGACGAGCTCAACATTTTGCTGCTGTGATGACGAATCCCCGAGGCCGTTCACCCAATTTAGAGAGTAGATTAAGCGCTTCCTTATTGTCTTCATGTCGACTGAATTCCTAATGGACATGTCTGCGAGGAACTGCTGGGAGACGATGAGTTTGTTTGTGTGAGAATGTATTTATGTGTATGTATGTATGTGTGTGTGTTTGTATGTATGGGCAGAGGGTGAGAGAGAGAGAGAGAGAGAGAGAGAGAGAGAGAGAGAGAGAGAGAGAGAGAGAGAGAGAGAGAGAGAGAGAGAGAGAGAGAGAGAGAGAGAGAGAGAGAGAGAGAGAGAGAGAGAGAGAGAGAGAGAGAGAGAGAGAGAGAGAGAGAGAGAGAGAGAGAGAGAGAGAGAGAGAGAGAGAGAGAGAGAGAGAGAGAGAGAGAGAGAGAGAGAGAGAGAGAGAGAGAGAGAGAGAGAGAGAGAGAGAGAGAGAGAGAGAGAGAGAGAGAGAACAACAGATAGAGACAGAGAGGTATGTCGTGGATGAACCGTACATGAAGGCATTGAAATGTATATAGGCAAAGACAACCACGACAACCCTCAGACGAAGACCTTTTTGATAAACACAGTAATGCCACGAACACCTACCAGCCCCTCCCCTGAAGAGCAAGGTGTATGCTCCCTGCACCCGCCAGCCCTAACACATGACTCAGACACCTGGCGCCGCACGTGATAATATTTAGACAAAGCCAAGAACCGCACGGAGAAGAATAGAGAGAAAGAGTCTGAGTATAACATGGAGATAAATGGATAGAGATTAGTAGATAGATAGATAGATAGATAGATAGATAGATAGAGATAGATAAAAGAAAAGAGAAAAAGAAGATAAAGTAGAAGAAAAAGAAGAAGACAAAGAAGAAGAAGAAAAAGAGATTGAGATAGATAAAAAGATAGAGACATAAATAGATAGACAGACAGACAGACAGCCAGCCAGAGAGAGAGAGAGAGAGAGAGAGAGAGAGAGAGAGAGAGAGAGAGAGAGAGAGAGAGAGAGAGAGAGAGAGTTAAAATCTAACACTAAGAAAGGTGGAGGACGTTAGCAAAGGCCTTTATGCTGCAGTGAACTAGTAATGACTGAAGATAATGAAGATCAAAGTGTATAGTGACGCTAGGCGGGGTTAGCTTCACAGGAGCTGCCTTGTACACGCCTACGGACCTCTTGCAGACTCCTTATTTCCTTATGTACTTACGAGTATTTTTTTACAGTACAGGAAGCAGTTCAGAGGCAAAAAAAATAAGAAGAAAAAAAAAGCCTGCTAATCACTGCCCCTATATAAAAAAAAAAGCGTTTAGAAGAGTGTCCAAAAGATAGGTCAATTTGTGGTCACTAGGTCTTCCCGATCGTTCTTAGGGACTGAACAAGGAAGCAAGGCGATGTTATTTAGTTCTCCTGGGTCCAAGTGAGGCTGCAGGTTCTCACATAAACAATTTCCAAAGGCCAAAGAAGGGATCAATCGGGTTCTCATGAATGTTTTTTTTAGGTTCGTGGTACAGAAGGGTCAAACTACCACCAAGGCCATTAAACTACCCCTGGAAATGCCCAAAACTCATACGAAAACCGTGTCAAATATGTCAGCTTGGGCACCGAAATGTTTAAGACTATGGCCCCTCCTCTTCTTTTGTGTGTCACCGTCACTAAATCTTCCCGATCGTTCTTATGGACTGAACAAGGAAGCAGAGGCGATGTGATATAGTTCCCCCGGGTCAAGGTGAGGTGAGGCTGCAGGTTCTTAAGAGGTTTACGTGATGGTGCAGAAAGTCACGGCAGGAACGCTTTCAGGCTTTAAGAGTTGGAGGTTATTCACATAATTCGGTAACTCAGCACATACTCGTCGGTGTGTGTGTGTGTGTGTGTGTGTGTGTGTGTGTGTGTGTGTGTGTGTGTGTGTGTGTGTGTGTGTGTGTGTGTGTGTGTGTAATCTATCTCCAAAGGCTAAATACGAGATAAATCAGGTTCTAATGTGTTTTTAAGGTTCTTGGTACAGAGGAGGGGTCAATCTACCACCTGGGTCATTAAACTTCACAGAGAAATGCCCACAACTCCTACGAAAACCGTGTCTAATAATATTATATGTGTGCCAGGGCGCCGAAATGTTTAAGAATATGACCCTAAGGTATTAAGCAAAACAGTTCGCACGAGTAAGGTTCAATAACTCCTGCTACTCTTCCTTCCCCGTCAAAAGCCTTTCAGCCCACGTGCCGCCCCGCCAAAGCCTCTGAGCCACGGCTGTTACACACGTAAAACTCGGCGTGATCAAAGCGGACATCGACTGTTTGATTTTTATTCTTTGTTTCTGTCATTACGAGTGAGTCTGTGTAACCGCCGCCATCAGAGTGAGACTGGCGGGAAATTATTCATCCTGGGACTGGATTCCACGAACTTTAATGGATTACACACACACACACACACACACACACACACACACACACACACACACACACACACACACGATTCATAACTAAGCGAATTCATGCAGTCAAAGGAAACTTAATCAAAACTGTTCCCTTGTGTTGTGAAGAGTGGAACAAACGCCCCAACCTTGCCCTCGCCCCGGTGAAAAAACGTGAGCGGAGTGGTTACCCCCGCGCGACAATCACCCGCGGCAATAACTGTCTGGAGACAAATGATTCGCCGGCACGTGGGGCGGCGGGAGGGAGCGAAGGGAAGGAATAGGGCGAGCGAAAAAGAGGAACAACAAGCATATAGAGGGGGACAGCGGAGAGAGAGGACAGTACGATGGGATTTGACTGAACGAGGGGCGGCGGGAGGCAGGGATGGGAAGGAATAGGACCAGGGAAAATGAGGGACAACAAGGATAGAAGGGGGCAGAGGAGAGAGGACAGTAGGCTGGGATTTGACTGAACGATGGGCGACGGGAGGCAGGGAAGGGAAGGAATAGGACCACGATAAGCGAGGCGAGGGGGAGGAAGGCTAGAGAAGGCAAGTGACAGAGGACAGTGGACTGGGAGGACTGGCGGAGGATGGCGGGGCAGGGAAGGGAAGGAATAGTGTTACGATAAGTGAGGCAAGGGGGAGGATGGCTAGGGGAAGGCAGGTGACAGGATAGTGGGCTGGGAGGACCGGCGGAGGATTGGTGGGGCAGGGAAGGAAAGGAATAGCGCCAGGATAAGCGAGGCAAGGGGGAGGAAGGCAAGGGGGAGGAAGGCTAGGGGAAGGCAGGTGACAGAGGATAGTGGGCTGGGAGGACCTGCGGAGGATTGGCGGGGTAGGGAGGGGAAGGAATAGCGCCAGGCAGGGAAAGCGTGGGTCAGGAAGGCTAGGGGAAGGCAGTGAACAGAGGACAAGGGTTGATAGGACCGATGGACGGACCTCAGCTGATGATTTGGCTGTACATTCGGCTCCAGGAGGGAAGAAAGAGGGATGGACAGGACGAGCAAGGGGCAGAAAGGCTAGGTACAGGAAGCGGACAGAGAGGAAAGTGGGCAGGACAAGCGAGGGCAGTAAAGCTAGAGGGAGGCAGCGGGGATAGGACAGTATAGGCAGGAAGGGACCAGTCGAACCTCAGCTGTTAACCCACTCACTCACTCGCTAACTGAACCAGCCCCAACCTTGCTTGCCTGGGATGGCATACTGGACACAATACGCTCCGCCACAGATCCTCGACTAATGGATCTTAGGCAATATCGAGCCCTATGAACCTACTACGACTACTGCCCACAACGGTTCAGTGCCACAAGCAGAAGGTGGAGACCGTATATAAAGTAAACGTGTATAAACTGTAACACTGATTACTAGACTGTAATTTAACTAGGAAAAGAAGACTAGAGGGGAACGTATACACTGACTATAGCATAAGTTAACACCGAGATCTTTAAAACTGTCCGTATCATAAGTTAACAAGAACAATAAGACAGAAATGTCCATGAAGGTAAGAAAAAGGACATTCTTGCTATTGATCTTTGAGAGGCATATTATATTCCATCCCTTTGAATTACTGCCTACTTCCTTTTGTGTGTGTGTGGGTGAGAGAGAGAGAGAGAGAGAGAGAGAGAGAGAGAGAGAGAGAGAGAGAGAGAGAGAGAGAGAGAGAGAGAGAGAGAGAGAGAGAGAGAGAGAGAGAGAGAGAGAGAGAGAGAGAGAGAGAGAGAGAGAGAGAGAGAGTGAGTCCACCAATTAAACAAAGATAGCTCGTATTGCGTCCTTTTTGTTGCACGAACCAAAATATAAATAAAATCGCGAGTCAATTACTTCTGCATCAGAAGCACGTCAACAAATAACACAACGTTTGAAAATGCAATACGCGTCACTAATATGCTATCATTGCAACGTTATATTGACCTGAAACGTTCGAATGGAAACACAAACATGAATATAATGCAATCAAACGTTTATATTATGTGCGGCTCTCTACAGGCACTTGTTGATCAGCTGTTCTTGGCAGTGTGACCTTTAACTCGAGTGTCTGAAGCATGTCTTCTTAAACGTATCGGCATTTCAGTTCGCCAGTTTGAAAACCCTCTCGCAAAAGTTGCTTTTCTTGTGCTGCCTTGGCGCCGGTAGGCTGTCTTGAGTGGTCTCTCTTTATGGTATATCTTTATCTACCTTAATCTATATCTACTATCTATATATCTATCTCTACCTCTGTCTATTTATATCTACTACTAATTTATCTATTTATCTATCTATATCAGCATCTAACTTTCTCTCTCTATCTTCCTATTTATCTATCTAACCTAACTCTAACCTAACCATTCCCAAAAGAAGCCAGGAGCACCCCGTTACAAAAAACAAAAGCCAAGACACACTCACGTTCCGTCCTGTAGTAACCGAGCTCATACACACACTCACACACACACGACCAGCCCGAGGACTGCACCAGGTGACCCGAGGCTGCGCAACATACCTGAGGAAAGAAACGAAGATAAATTACTTTGATTTACCTTTGAGGGAGATACCGGAAGGGAGAGAGGGAGGGAGGGAGGGAGAGAGAGAGAGAGAGAGAGAGAGAGAGAGAGAGAGAGAGAGAGAGAGAGAGAGAGAGAGAGAGAGAGAGAGATTTACATAGATTTACATAGAAAATCAGACCACACAGACCCCATGGTCCAGACTTGGTGGTCTGTCCTTAAACCTAAGTGATTTTACATTAATCAGAAGACTCCAAAACGTTGCACTTCTACTCTAGTTGATATTAAGTTGAAGGAAGTGACGGTCGAGCTTGTTTTTGAAGGAGTCAATCGTGTTACACTGGACCACTGATAGTGGAAGTTTATTCCATTCTCGCACTACAACGTTGGTGAAGAAAAATTTGGTGCAGTCTGAATTTACTTGTCTACATCTGAGTTTTACGCCATTGTTCCTCGTGCGCAGACTGTCATCGATCATAAACAATGTTGATCTGTCTACATTCGTGAAACCATTAAGTAGTTTAAAACATTCGATCAATTTTCCTCGGAGGCGACGTTTCTCAAGAGAGAACATGTTAAGGGTAGAAAGCCTTTCTTCGTAGGATTTGTTGCGCAAGGAAGGGATCATTTTCGTTGCCCGACGCTGAACACCTTCTAATTTAGCAATATCCTTTGCATGGTGGGGGGACCAAAACTGTACCGCATATTCCAAGTGGGGTCTGACTAAACTGTTGTAGAGCGGGAGTATTACATCTTTATTCTTGAATACAAAGTTTCTTTTAATGAAGCCCAACATTCTGTTCGCTTTATTTGCTGCATCGATGCATTGCTGTGAGAATTTGAGGTTTGACGCGATTTTGACCCCCAGTCTTTGACGCATTGAACGCTTTTGAGTTTAACGCCGCGCATTTCGTATTCGAACTTCTTATTCCTCGTTCCAACTTGAAGGACCTGGCACTTGTCTACGTTAAAGGGCATCTCCCATCTATCCTGCCAAGCTGAAATTTTGTGCAAATCCTCTTGGAGGCTTTGCCTGTCTTCGTCAGTGAGAACCGAGTTACCAATCTTTGTGTCGTCTGCAAATTTACTAATGCGGTTATTGAGTCCAACATCCACGTCGTTGATGTAAATAATGAAGAGCACTGGGCCAAGGACCGAGCCCTGAGGGACGCCACTAGTGACAGGCGCCCACTCTGAGTTAAATCCGTCAATCACTACTCTTTGTTGTCTGTTGCTCAACCAATTCGCGATCCATTGGTTTACTTGACCGTCAGAGAGAGAGAGAGAGAGAGAGAGAGAGAGAGAGAGAGAGAGAGAGAGGAGGAAGGAGCTAAAGTGATAAAAGAAAATAAGGAAAAGAAACAAAAAAATCAAAGAAAACGAAAGAAAAAATACAAACAGAAGAAGAAAGAAAGGGAGAAGAACAAGAAGAAAAAGAAGAACAAGAACAAGAAAAAAGAAAAGAAGAAAAATACGAAAAAAAGATCAAATTACAACCACCATCATTACCAACCACAACAACAACAACAACAACAGTAAAGCCAGCAAATTAAAAACAAATGTAAAATGAATGCCAACAAAGAACACCAAGAGAAAAAAAAATAATAATATTAAATAAATGCAAACGTTGAAAGAACAAAATGCAAAGCTAACAATGACGACAATATTGCAGCACAGTGTGTGTGTGTGTGTGTGTGTGTGTGTGTGTGTGTGTGTGTGTGTGTGTGTGTGTGTGTGTGTGTGTGTGTGTGTGTGTGTGTGTGTGTGTGTGTGTGTGTGTGTGTGTGTGTGTGCGCGCGCTCTCTATTTATATTATTTTGTGTGTGTGTGTGTGTGTGTGTGTGTGTGTGTGTGTGTGTGTGTGTGTGTGTGTGTGTGTGTGTGTGTGTGTGTGTGTGTGTGTGTGTGTGTGTGTGTGTGTGTGTGTGTGTGTGTGTGTGTGTGTGTGTGTGTGTGTGTGTGTTGTGTGTGTGTGAAGCTAATTAAGATATTTTGTTACGGTGTGTGTGTGTGTGTGTGTGTGTGTGTGTGTGTGTGTGTGTGTGTGTGTGTGTGTGTGTGTAAGTGTATGTGTATGTGTGTGTGTGTGTGAGTGTGTGTGTGTGTGTGTGTGTGTGTGTGTGTGAGTGTGTGTGTGTGTGTGTGTGTGTGTGTCTAATCTATCAACCTACATTTATCTATCTATTTATTACGTCGATAACTGGATTTCCCTATCAATCTTTCCATCAATTTACTACTATATATATTTCCATTAATCTGTCAAAGGAAAAGGCGGTAATTGGGTGTTTTAATGACTGGGTGACGGTGGCGAGGTCGAGGTCGAGGATCAGGGTCGAGGATCGGGGTCGAGAGGTCAATGATCCTAATGATGTGCTCGGACCCCCAACCTTCGCCCGAGGTAAAACATTTGCTTAGTTTGAAAAGGAAGTTGGCCGGCCGCGTCAAGCTAACTACCGGCGTCCTGTGATAGTTCAGAGTCACGCTAGACGCCGGCGAGCACCACGTTCCCTGTGTGGGCAAGCAGGGGCGATTACACTGGGCAAATTTTCGTGGATCTTCAGTCAAACCACAGCTGGCGTGGTTCTGATAGTTCCGTGGTTTTCTGACGTAGAACCACGCCAGCCTTCACATGTTCGCAGGGAAGTCTTGGTGAATCTTCCTCGGAAATACAGAGAAACAGAAACCACGGCTGAGCTTCGAGATGTCTCCAGGCGATCTCGGTCCTTTGAAATATTGTTATTGAAGAGCCAGTCTGTCGAAGGATGGCCAGGAAAGGAGAATGACATGCAAGAGGAGAAAAGAAACGAAAATGGCGGTGTAATAAAACGTGAGGAAGATGGAGGAGGAGGAGGAGGAGGAGGAGGAGGAGGAGGAGGAGGAGGAGAGGAAGAGTTGGGAAAAATAAAATAGTGAAGGAAATGATAGTGAATTAAAGAAGAGGAGGAAGAGAAAGAAAAATAAGAGGAGGAGGAGGAGGAGGAGGAAGAAGAGGAGGAGGAGGAGTTAAAAAAGGTCTTTCCATATACCTTCCGATTCTCTCTCTCTCTCTCTCTCTCTCTCTCTCTCTCTCTCTCTCTCTTATTTATCCTAATTTTCACGTTTACTGTAATTTCTTCCATTTTCCTTCTTCATTTTTCATTTTAACAGATAATTCTCTCTCTTTCTCTCTCTGTAACTCTCATCTCTATCTATCTAACTATCTATCTACCTATCATTCTATCTATCTTTCTATCTATCTATCTACCTCTCACTCTCTCCTTGTGGCCGAATTTAAGGTTATTTTGTTAAGGGCACGTCTAGGAAATCGGTAAAGAATGGCATCGCGTCCCCTTCGTTATCCGTACTCGGTTCGTGCTTGTATATTCCCGCGCGGTTCCTTATCTTGCGGACTTGACTTCCCGGCGAGGCGTCATTATGCAAAATACGATGTTTACACTCTGGCTCTCCTGCGTTGTTTATGTGGGTGGGTGGGTGTATACGTGTGTGTGTGTGTGTGTGTGTGTGTGTGTGTGTGTGTGTGTGTTTCTGTCTTTCATTGTCTAACTCTACGTCTCAATCTCAGTCTGTCTTTATCTTCCTCCCTGTCCCTTCTCTCTCTCTCTCTCTCTCTCTCTCTCTCTCTCTCTCTCTCTCTCTCTCTCTCTCTCTCTCTCTCTCGATATAGAGAAAACAATGGATGATATTTTTCCGTACCCTAAAGGTGAAGCCGAAAAAGAAATTCCATTATTCACCAAACACACACACACACACACACACACACACACACACACACACACACACACACACACACACGCCGCTTGTACGTATATACGCTCTTCTTGAAAAATTTCCGGTGGCGTGGGGGTCGTTAGAAGCCGGAGTTGTGGCCGGCCGGAAGGAGCCCCACATATAAATACTACCTGTTTTCTTCCTTCACCTCGTGGCCGCGCGCTGCATCGCCTCCCTTCGCCCTTTGTTGAGGGTTTACTCCAAGCCGCTTCCTTGCTTTACTGTAGAAGAAACGAGCGCTGCGTCTTGAGTGCGGGATGATACACTGGTGGCAGCGCTTGGATCCCTGTCTTGTGTAGGTGGTTGCGTTACGTGTTCTTCTTGTTCTTCCTGAATCGCCTCCCTTCGCCCTTTGTTGAGGGTTCACGCCGGGCCGCTGCCTTGCTTTACTACGGAAGAAACGAGCGATGGGTCTTGAGTGCGGGATGATACACTGGTGGCAGCGCTTGGATCCCTGTCTTGTGAGGTGGTTGCGTTACGTGTTCTTCTTGTTCTTCCTGAATCGCCTCCCTTCGCCCTTTGTTGAGGGTTCACGCCGGGCCGCTTCCTTACTTTACTACGGAAGAATACATAATGCAGAATACAGAGAAATGTTGATTACTTTTTCTATGGCTCTGGCTTGTGGCGTAAGTCCAGCACGTGTTCACAGTAACTGCTCTGCTTATAGTGGTGGAGGTGGTGGTGGTTACGCGCTCAAGGAGGTCGAGTTAGTATGCAGTGTTGCGTCTTTATTTCCTGGTTGAACATGTGGCGTTACTCTTCATTTTAGTGACGAATAAAAACTATCACCCTTGTCGTAACTCTACATACAATTTCGGTTATAGAAGTGACGGTAATGTGGTCGTGTTGGCATCAAGGGCTAGCTATTCATTCCCCGGCTTGATCTACGACATTCCTCTTTCCCCGTGTGGCTGGGATGCTGTCAGGCGCTGGAGATGTCTCGTCTTTGGGGTGTCGGTGACCCATAAGCCTTTGATCTCCGCGACACGTACCGGTGAAGGCCGCTGAGACATTGCATACCAAGATCAGAGGCTGAGAAGTCCCGGTGGGTCATCTGTGTCTCCTCCTCCTCAGTCCCTCTCTCCTCCGCATCCTCTTCTTCATCATTTTAACTCCTTCTCTGTCCTTACTGTCTCATATGTCAACTGAATCCTATTACTGTTTCTCTTTTTAATCCTTTTAGTTATATTTCTGTATTCATTGTTTCTTTTTCCTATTGATATCCATTACTGTCCATCTTCTTCATCATTTTAATTCCTTTTTCCTCTTCAGTGTCTTATATTTCTACTTCCTTCATTATCGTTCTTGTTGTTTATATATTGATAACATTGCAACGTTTTTCTTTTCAATTAGATTTCAGTTTTTCGATTCGAATTTTTTTTTTTCAACTTTTCAACTTAGGAATTTAGTCGCCACGAAGACAACAAGGAAGCGTCTAATCTACTCTCTTAATTGGGTGAACGGCCTCAAGGATCAACTTTGTAATGTTCAAATATCCATTCCCCGCAAAAAGGAAAATATATTCAAAATTGTTGTAAAATCAATCTGCTTACCTCATCTGTTTCAAGGAAATGGAAATTCATGTGACGAAATCAAACATCGAACAGCCATGTGTAGCTTTTAATATAGTTACGAAATACTCAAGTAGTCAAGCGTACCCACCAATATTTACATAAAAAAACGAATTTACGATGCAAGAACCACCAAAATTAATAAAAAAATATAAAAAAACACGAATTTGAGAAGTAGGAGAGGAGGACAAATTTCCCCGTGCAGTAAATAGGAAGAAGGAGGAAAATGTTCAAGCCTCGCGTTCTTAAGATAAATTCGAGGTAATAAGTTTCCATGCTTCGACTGACTGCACGTCGCGCGCTGCTAAGGCCGAGCAGGATAAACACACCGCGCCGAGGAGGGACCACAAATTGTCGTACACTGAACACATATATCATTTTTAGGCTCCAAGATTGTCGTAACCACACAAACAGCGATAGGAAATTAAAGTTATCGTTAAAACTGTTAAATATAGATGGGTTTCGTTCTTTTTGCTAGAGTTATCGGTCAGAAACTACGGAAATGCAATGCGCTGAGGTCGAAAGTTTGCCAACGTTGGGGGGGACCCTGAACGCGGCGACGATGGGGTGGATACGCGTTCTCTGGTACACTGAGAGGCTGGGAGTCTCTCTCTCTCTCTCTCTCTCTCTCTCTCTCTCTCTCTCTCTCTCTCTCTCTCTCTCTCTCTCTCTCTCTCTCTCGTGTACACTCTTTTCCTTCTCTTTCATTCCGCACTTAATCGTTTTACTCGCTCGGAAAGCTTTTGGAAAGGTTATCTATTCTATCTTGACCATTAACTTGAATTTGTTCCTTCACGGTCTTCTACGCTCCCTCTCTCTGCTGCCGAGGGTGTGTGCAGGGACCTGAGAGGGACGAGGAGATTGAGGGTCATATTCTTATTAAACATGTCGGCCTCTAGCATACGTATTTGATAAGGCTTTCGTAGGAGTTTGGGGCAGTTCCTTGACCCTGGTGGTAGTTTGACCTTTCATCTGCACCGTGAACCTAAAGAAACACACATTTGACAAGGTTTTCGTAGGAGTTTGGGGCAGTTCCTTGACCCTGGTGGTAGTTTGACCTTTCATCTGCACCGTGAACCTAAAGAAACACACATTTGACAAGGTTTTCGTAGGAGTTTGGGGCAGTTCCTTGACCCTGGTGGTAGTTTGACCTTTCATCTGCACCGTGAACCTAAAGAAACACACATTTGACAAGGTTTTCGTAGGAGTTTGGGGCAGTTCTATGACCCTGGTGGTAGTTTGACCCTCCTTCTGCACCATGAACCTATAATAAAAAAAAACATTTGACAAGGCTTTCGTAGGAGTTTGGAGCATTTTCATGGCCAGTTCTATGACCCTGGTGGTAGTCTGACACCCTCCTTACCCTCGCTCGCTAATATTTAGATGATCACTTCGAAATTTCTTTTACAGTCTATGCCACACATGTCAGCCAGTTTTCCATCCAATCTGTACCTCCTCCTCTCCCTCCTTCTCCTTTTCCTATTCCTTCTTCTTCTTCTTCTTCTTCTTACTATTATTATTATCATTATTCTTCCTCCTCCTTCGTTCGGCGTGGCTGACATCACCATCATCATGCCTCCACCCCAAAGCTTGGTTCCCCTTTGAGCCTCGCGGGGCCTCGGACTGATGTGCAGCGAGGGAGTGACGGGTGGAAATAAGGTGACTTTTCAGACCGCCTCGCTTTACACTCCAATTGGCAATGTAGGATTCTTATGTAGGATTCTTTGCTTAGTTAATGTATTGGTGTGTCCATTTTAGGCAGTCTTTATTAATAGTGCTGTTGTTGCACACACACACACACACACACACACACACACACACACACACACGAAAAGAAATATTAATAATGGAGTAAATAAATGCATGAATGTATAAATAAATAAACGTTGAGTTATTTCCCCTGCCTCGAAAAAGAAATTATTGTATTATGAAAAATATATATACAAATGAGGATAACAGATAGAGAAAATAAAAATTCGTAAAAGTAATGCTTGAGCGAGACTAAATATAATCCCAACATTGCAAAACCTGATCCAAATATATAAACACGCATTGCTTACACAACATTCGAATTTAAGAGCTTTAAAAACACATCGGACCATATTCATAAACATATTAGGAGCAGCGAGTAGCGGGCTTTTCTTGATTATTATTGTTTCCTTTTTTTGTGTGCCCTTGAACTGTCTCCTTTGTTGTGAGAAAAAAAAAGAGAAAAAAAAATCGGGCTCCCATTACGACCATTTCTCAAAGCCACACCGAATACTAACCGAGTTTTCATGGGCGTTCGTCTTCCCACTACAAGAGACATTTCCTTCTCTACTGGAACTAACACAAAGTCACTGAAACAGGTGCGGCCTTCTCCCACAGGAACAACACAAAAGCGATCACAGAAGAAAGGGGCGCCTGGTTGTCCTCACGAAGAAGGGAGAGATGGTGCGGAGGTCGTGTAAATCTGTCACTGGGATCACAAAACAGTCCTTGAAAACCTCCGCAACTTCTACACAAGGCCAAAGAGAAGAAGAATTGGGTTTTCATGAGAGATTTTCCCGTTCAAGGTGCAGAAGTCGTGTAAAACTATCACTGGTGACACTAAATAGTTCTTAAACCCCAACAACTTCTACGAGAGGCTACAGAGAAGAAGAATTGGGTTTTCATGAGAGAATTTCCCGTTCAAGGTGCAGAAGTCGTGTAAAACTATCACTGGTGACACTAAATAGTTCTTAAACCCCAACAACTTCTACATAAGGCCACAGAGAAGAAGAATTGGGTTTTCATGAGAGAATTTCCCGTTCAAGGTGCAGAAGTCGTGTAAAACTTCACTGGTGACACTAAATAGTTCTTAAACCCCAACAACTTCTACGAGAGGCTACAGAGAAGAAGAACTGGGTTTTCATGAGAGATTTTCCCGTTCAAGGTGCAGAAGTCGTGTAAAACTTCACTGGTGACACTAAATAGTTCTTAAACCCCAACAACTTCTACATAAGGCCACAGAGAAGAAGAATTGGGTTTTCATGAGAGATTTTCCCGTTCAAGGTCCAGAAGTCGTGTAAAACTATCACTGGTACCACAAAATAGTTCTTAAAAACCCCAACAACTTCAACGAGAGGCTACAGAGAAGAAGAATTGGGTTTTCATGAGTGATTTTCCCGTTCAAGGTGCAGAAGTCGTGTAAAACTATCACCACAAGATCACAAAATAGTCCTTAAAAACCCCAACAACTTCTACGAGAGGCTTTTCAAACAGGCGAACTGAAGCGCCGATACGATTAAGAATAACGAATAGAGAAAACAAAAATTCGTAAAAGCTTTCATGGGTGATTTTCCCGTTCAAGGTCCAGAAGTCGTGTAAAACTATCACTGGTACCACAAAATAGTTCTTAAAAACCCCAACAACTTCTACGAGAGGCATTTCAAACAAGCAAACTGAGGCCCGGATACGATTAAGAATACCGGCTGTAATGATGTATGTGACCGGAACCGAAAAACGCGTGGGCGCCTAAAACATATAAACGAACAAAGCAGCCAGTCATGTCCGCTGCGCCTGGCTTTGATTTGACATTGACGGCGAGCGTGGGGACAGCCTTGAGTGGCGACGTGTGGCTCCCTGCTGCCGCCTGCACTGTTGCCACGATGCGATCACCGCCGACTTTGAAGCTAAACCAACTTGGGGTCCTATTCTCAAACCCTTAGGCGCCCAAGTACACATATTTGACAAGACTTTCATAGGCGTTTTGGGCATTTCCAGGGGTAGTTTAACGACCCTGGTGGTAGTGTGACCCTCCTTCTGTACCATGAATGTGTGACCCTTCTTCTGTACCATGGATATGAAAAAACCCTCATGCAAAAACGAGTAATCTCTCCCATCTGGGGCCCAAACACACATATTTGACAAGACTTTCATAGGCGTTTTGGGCATTTCCAGGGGTACTTTAACGACCCTGGTGGTAGTGTGACCCTCCTTCTGTACCATGAATGTGTGACCCTTCTTCTGTACCATGGATATGAAAAAACCCTCATGCAAAAACGAGTAATCTCTCCCATCTGGGGCCCAAACACACATATTTGACAAGACTTTCATAGGCGTTTTGGGCATTTCCAGGGGTACTTTAACGACCCTGGTGGTAGTGTGACCCTCCTTCTGTACCATGAATGTGTGACCCTTCTTCTGTACCATGGATATGAAAAAACCCTCATGCAAAAACGAGTAATCTCTCCATACAGGGGCCCAAACACATATTTGACAAGACTTTCATAGGCGTTTTGGGCATTTCCAGGGGTACTTTAACGACCCTGGTGGTAGTGTGACCCTCCTTCTGTACCATGAATGTGTGACCCTTCTTCTGTACCATGGATATGAAAAAAAACTCATGAAAAAACGAGTAATCTCTCCCATCTGGGGCCCAAACACACATATTTGACAAGGCTTTCATAGGCGTTTTGGGCATTTCCAGGGGTACTTTAACGACCCTGGTGGTAGTGTGACCCTCCTTCTGTATCATGAATGTGTGACCTTCTTCTGTACCATGGATAAAAACCCTCATGCAAAACGAGTAATCTCTCCCATCTGGGGCCCAAACACCCATATGTGACAAGGCTTTCATAGGCGTTTTGGGCATTTCCAGGGGTAGTTTAACGACCCTGGTGGTAGTGTGACCCTCCTTCTGTACCATGAATGTGTGACCCTTCTTCTGTACCATGGATATGAAAAAAAACTCATGAAAAAACGAGTAATCTCTCCCATCTGGGGCCCAAACACACATATTTGACAAGGCTTTCATAGGCGTTCTGGGCATTTCCAGGGGTACTTTAACGACCCTGGTGGTAGTGTGACCCTCCTTCTGTATCATGAATGTGTGACCCTTCTTCTGTACCATGGATATGAAAAAACCCTCATGCAAAAACGAGTAATCTCTCCCATCTGGGGCCCAAACACACATATTTGACAAGGCTTTCATAGGCGTTTTGGGCATTTCCAGGGGTAGTTTAACGACCCTGGTGGTAGTGTGACCCTCCTTCTGTACCATGAATGTGTGACCCTTCTTCTGTACCATGGATATGAAAAAACCCTCATGCAAAAACGAGTAATCTCTCCCATACGGGGCCCAAACACACATATTTGACAAGGCTTTCATAGGCGTTTTGGGCATTTCCAGGGGTACTTTAACGACCCTGGTGGTAGTGTGACCCTCCTTCTGTACCATGAATGTGAAATAACACTCAAGAAAACCCTATTAATCTCTTTTTCGGCCTTTGGAGATAGTGTATGTGGGAGGAGGGAGGGTCTGAGAATACAGCCTAGGGGGAGTATTAAAACATCTCTCCACCCAATTTCCAGCTGCTCCATCAACTATTTGCACGATTGGTCAATTCAAGGCTGCTCCTGTAAATCTAACCTCCTACCCGGCGCTGATCTTGCTAATAGGGTTGTTTCTTACAGCGGGCTATTTGTTTGCTCTTTATTTTGCCCTTAAACTGTGAGTAGCGGGCTTTTTTTTTATTATTGTTTACTTTTTTGTGTGCCCTTGAGCTGTCTCCTTTGTTGTAAAAAAAAGAAAAGCTGTCTCCTTTGTTGACCAGGACAAGAGTCAGCCTTGGTAACGCTATATACTTTCCTGTGACCTGTGCAGAATCTATAAGTGCCCTTCCCCGGCTTAGGAACCAACACACACGGGGAATACCAAGGACTGTTACTAGGCTCAATAAAATCATGTGAACTGATGCATTTGTTAATAAGTGTCTACGCAGAATCACGGGATATCACTGGAATGACTGTGTTTAACCGGCGACTACCCCGTGAGACTGGTTCAAGGCCTGTTACCTGTATAGTCCGTGAACGCCGTCTCTCTCTCTCTCTCTCTCTCTCTCTCTCTGTCACTATTTTTCCTCTTCTTGAATCTATCCCTTACCCGCTCCTCCTGTCTCCCTTCCCTCCCTTCTTCCCCCCCCCCTCTCTCTCTCTCTCTCTCTCTCTCTCTCTCTCTCTCTCTCTCTCTTTCCTTTGTTGACGTCCAGGGCCATTTTCCGTAACTTTTCTTCTCTTTTCTTTTCCTTTCTATCCCCGACTCTCCCAGTTTTACGGCAGGCGGGCGTCGTGCTTATGTCGCCTGTCAATTATGAGGAAGCCTGTGATCTAGAGTTGAAAAAAGAGGAGCAGGAAATGGGTGGGTAGCAAGAAGAAGAGGAGGAGGAGGGCGAGGAGGAGGAGGAGGAGGAGGAGGAGAAGGAGGAGGAGGAGGAGGACAAGGAGGAGGAGGAGGAATAATAATAATAATAATAATAATAATAATAATAATAATAATAATAATAATAATAATAATAATAATAATAATAATGATAATAATAGAAGAAAGAAAAGAAGAGGAGGCGGAGGAGGACAAGGAGAGGGCGAGGAGGAGGAGGAGGAGGAGGAAGAAGAGGAGGAAGAAGAGAGAGAGAGAGAGAGAGAGAGAGAGGAGAGAGAAGGAGGAGAGAGAGAGAGAGAGAGAGAGAGAGTGAGATAGAGAGAGAGAGAGAGAGAGAGAGAGAGAGAGAGAGAGAGAGAGAGAGAGAGAGAGAGAGAGAGAGAGAGAGAGAGAGAGAGTTAAGAGCCAAAATAAATAAAATAAACCTTAAGATATACATTTACTTCGTTATTAAAACCACGTAATTTAAAACTCGCATACAAGGATAGATGTTTGTATAGGGCCATATTATCAAAAATTTTGGGGCTCACACACACACACACACACACACACACACACACACACACACACACACACACACACACACACACACACACACTATTTGATAAGGCTTTCATAGAGGTTCTCGCAACTTGCCCCAGTCATGAGCTACGTGGGCGTCCCTTGTTCTCCTCCACTCAGGGTTATCTATACAAAAATAACCCAATAAGCAAGGTACGACGTCCGGGAAGTAGGTTAGGTTCACAGGAGCTACCTTGCATAGACCTACCAGAGTTAATCAGCATCTTCATTCATTCATCCCTTTCGCTGGTAACTCTGTGGGCTTGGGTGTGTGGGTCTCTCTCTCTCTCTCTCTCTCTCTCTCTCTCTCTCTCTCTCTCTCTCTCTCTCTCTCTCTCTAAAACTACTCTGGCTCACCCCCTATTTTATCCAAATCCCTTGCAGACTCCCTATGTTCTTGAAGTAGGGGAGGGTATCAAGACACCTCTCCACCCGAAATTGACCTCTCTTTTGGCTACTCTATACTTTTATCTTTTTTTAAGGAGCATCATTTACCGGGCCTTTTTTTCTACACTTTTTTTATCCCCCTGAGTTGCTTCCTTTCCTGTAAAAATAAAAAATGTTCCGTGTGCCCGTTACTGTAGAAAAAGACGGGTGTCGAGCCGTGTGAGCGACTTCCGGGCACTACTGATCCGTATAGATCTCCGTGCTTTGGTCCAGCGGCCGTGAATTCCTCCGGGGGGGAAACTTTGCCCCGAACCTTTACCTGGGTCGACAGAGAGCAATAGCGTGCGTTGGCGGCGGGTCGTTCTACACGCTGAAGTTTCCCAAAGGCGTAACTATCGGCATTCAAAAACTTCGATGAAAAGAGTTGCTTCGAAATAAGTAAACTATAACTTGTTCTCCGATCCTTCCTTTTCGCATTTCTCTATACTTTAACCTCAAGAACCTAACCTAACATCACCTCACCTAAGCTAACCTAATCAAACCTAACATAACCTACCCTATCCTAACCTCCCCTAACCTAACTTACCTCACCTGACATCACCTCACCTAAGCTAACCTAATCAAGCCTAACATAACCTATCCTAACCTAACCTCCCCTAACCTAACTTACCTCACCTAACATCACCTCACCTAAGCTAACCTAATCAAACCTAACATAACTTATCCTAACCTAACCTCCCCTAACCTAACTTACCTGACCTAACATCACCTCACCTAAGCTAACCAAATCAAACCTAACATAACCTATCCTAACCTAACCTCCCCTTACCTAACTTACCTCACCTAAGCTAACCAAATCAAACCTGACATAACCTCCCCTAACCTAACTTCACCTCACCTAACCTCACCCCACCTAACCTAACCAACCTCCCCTCAAAGCCTCGTTAACATGGCCGCGTCTCCCCCTTCTGATGGCGACACCCCTGTACAAACAATGCGGCCTGGCCCGGTCATATCCACTTCCATTCGTCTGGCTGAAGGAACGGAGATATGCGTGGCCGGCGGCAGTTAGCGGGCTCTGTTGACATTAACCTGAGTACTTCGGGATCACGGTTGTTATTGTGGTGTGTGAGATGGTGAGTTAAGGGAGAGTGGCGTGAATAACTATACTTTGGGAAGGGAGTGTCATTCAAACCTATGCCAATCGACTATAGCCATGGAAAACTATACCCGTTGAATATAGCGCCATGACAAACTATGCCCATTGACTGTAGAGAGGCATGCAAAACTGTACCCATTGAATATAGTGTACCAAGCGAAGGGAGTGTCATTCAAACCTATGCCAGTCGACTGTAGCCACGGAAAACTATACCCGTTGAATATAGCGCCATGAAAAACTATGCCCATTGAATGTAGAGTAGCATTTCCAGGGGTACTTTTATGACCCTGGTGGTAGTCTGAGCCTTCTTCTGTACCGTGAACCTAAAAGAACACTCATTAGAACTCGATTAACCTCCTTTTTGGCCTTTGGAAATAGTTGGTGTGAGGGGCGGGAGCATCTGACAATACCAACCTTAGCCTTCGAGAGAGAGAGCCGCGCGGGGACAAGAGAAGTTCCCCGCAAAGAACGCGCGGAATAGTGCGGCGGTGAGGGATGACCGAAGCGCCGGGGCAAGAAAAACGGGAAGTGGCGGGCAGGGTGGAGGCAGTAGTAGCGGTGGCGGCGGTGGAGGTGGAGGTAGCAGCAGGTAGGAAGGAAAGAAATCAATGAGTGGCGGTGATGATCAGCGGTGGGCGGCTGGTTCAGGCTGGCTGTTTCTGACCGAAGGAAAAACTTTAGAATTACCGGAAACCTAGAAATGGGAACGTCTCTCTCTATTTGTTGCGGTCACTTAGAACCGTTTTTCATCTTTGTTTTATAGAATGTCAGAGGGGGCTGTAACTGTGGCTGACTGAATTAAAACTTTAGAATTGGCGGAAACTTAGAAATGGGAATGTCTCTCTCTATCTGTTACGGTGACTTAGAACCGTTTTTTCACCTTTGTTTTATAGAATGTCAGAGGGGGCTGTAACTGTGGCTGACTGAATTAAAACTTTAGAATTGGCGGAAACCTAGAAATGGGAATGTCTCTCTCTGTTATGGTGACTTACAGCCGTTTTTTCACCTTTGTTTTATAGAATGTGTGGTGAGAGGCTACTTCTGGTTGGTTTGAGGTGCCTTTGACGGTGGGTGACTGAAGGAAAGGGAGGAAGGGAGGGAGAGAAGGAAAGAAAGCGTCAATCACTTCTTTTAGCGCCTCCTCGGTCAGTGCCGCAGCGACCTTCAAAGCGAGCGTCCCAGCAACTCCGCCCTCCAAACCTTCCTCACCGCCACCTGGTTCTATTGAAAGCAACACCCTCGCGACCCATTCCCGAGCCTCCTCACCGCACGAAGAGTTGTGTGCCGCTCGCTGACTGGTATTTACTTTACTCGTGAGGAGGAGGCGACACAAGGGAAACTAGGCTGTTGGGACCTGGAGCTGTGGCGGGCGAGAACTCTACTTGAAGACCGCTTGCAGGCCTTGAGGTTACCGTAGCGAGAAAAGGAAAAAGGGAATGACCAAAATACGCTGAAGAAAAGATTAACAAGTGCCTTTGAAGAACTTTGTAGATGTACATGAACCTAATGTATGGAGAGAGAGAGAGAGAGAGAGAGAGAGAGAGAGAGAGAGAGAGAGAGAGAGAAAAACTAGCGATAGACAGAGAGAGGAAAGGATATATATAAACAGAGATATGTTAAGTTCTTCCCAAAATCAATAAAGGAGAAAAAAAATGTCCCCAAGCCACCACACATAAAAAAATATATATACAGATTTTTTAATTAATAAAACAACTCCGGAAAAAAAATCGAAAACAAAAAGCCCGCTAATCACTGCCCCTATAAGAGAGTATAGATGAGTGGCCAAAAGGGAAGAAAAAGTATAGTTCGCCTTACAGCTTACACCCTATAAAGAAAGGCGAAGAAATGTCCTCAACCTCGGGTCCTAATAGAGAGAGACATATTCCCTCTCCAGTCTCCCGCCCATTGTAAGTCAACCGTAAATTTTCAGGACCCGCCGCGGACGTCCATAAATTTGAGCCGAAAAAATTATCGGAATAGCGGGGAAATAAATATCTACAAGAATTCACGTACACACACACAAACACACACACACACACACACACACACACACACACACATATATACAGAGAGACCTGAATAAAAGCAAATATGGAAACAGGATAACACGAGACAAATTGAAATCCGGCATTCAGCAAATAAGTAAACACACACACACACACACACACACACACACACACACACACACACACACACACACACACACACACACACACGGACAGGGACAGTATCAGGAATGTTTTGTGCGATCTGCAAGGAAATACATCACACGAATATGACAGCGTTGAGTTTCATGACCAAATTCTCACGCAGGAAGAGGAGGAGGAGAAGGACGACGAGGAGGAGGAGGAGGAGGAGGAGGATATGGAAGTGAGGAAAGAGAGTGAAGTGCTGGAAAACGATATGAGGGGTGGGGGAGAAGAGAATAACGAGAGGGAAATGGGTTTAGGGATTATATCAAGGGCGGAACGGAGTGGAGGACGCGAGGAAGGGGCGAGCTTGGCACACACACACAGGAAAATATGGAAAGACGAACACACAAAACTTTTCCCTCTAACGCTAATATATACCAAAATAAACACTATTTACACACGAAAGAGACAACTGCCGTTTTTTTTTTTACAACAAAGGAGACAGCTCAAGGCCACAAAAAAAGGAAACAATAACAACAAAAAAAAGCCCGCTACTCGCTGCTCCTAAAAAAGAATCATAAGAGGTGGCCGAAAGAGAGATATTATAAGACACCTTCGCTTCTCACATCAATTATTTCTAAAGGTCAAAGAGGTGATCAATCGGGTTCTAATGAGTGTTCTTTTAGGTTCACGGTACAGAAGAAGGGTTAAACTACCACCAGGGTCATAAAACTACTCCTGGAAATGCCCACAACTTATACGAAAGCCTTGTGAATTATGTGAACTTGGGCGACGAAATGTTTTAAAATACGTCCCATACATACCATATCCATAAGACAATATCACACACACGAGAAAAAATAGCAAGATGAACCAGCAATATTCTTTTCTCTATGCTTATATATAGCGAGAGAGAGACATACATATCATATCCAACAAATGATAGCTATGTTTTGTGTCCCTCCGTTTACCTCTCCCTCTCTCTCTCCCGTACCACAAGTATTAAAATAAACCAATACAAACAGCTATTCAAACACCACGTTATCACACGGCAACTCAGGTCCTCTAAATCCGATCTTATCATAATCAATCAGTATACCTCTCTCTATCTACCTTTTCAACGGGACAGTAAATGATAGCTATGTTTTGTGTCTCTCTCTCCCGTACCACAAGCATTAGAATACACCAACACAAACAGCTATTCAAACACCACGTTATCACACGGCAACTCAGGTCCTCTAAATCCGAACTTACCATAATCAATCAGTAACTCTCTCTACCTTTTCAACGGGATAACAAATGATAACTCTCTCCCGTTCCATAAGCATTAGCATAAAACAATACAAACACCTATTCAAACACCACGTTATCACACGGCAACCCAGGTCCTCTAAATCCAAACAGCTCACACGCACGTAATGGCAGCAGAGAACACTAGCGGATAGGGTCCTCGCGTGTCTATGTGTGAGAGAGCGAGCATGTGTGTGTGTGTTTGAGTGTGTGATATCAATAACCCTTCCGCAGTCTAGTCCCCGTCCCATCCCCGCTCGCCTGGCAGGACTAAACAACCAGCATCCGATAAGGGGACCGTACATAGCGACAAAGCGTTAGGCGGGCATGCAAATGAGAGAAGCTGAGGGGAAGGGCGGACGAGGGAAGGGAAATCACGGCGGCCCAGCACGAGAGAGGGAGACTGATGATACTTTAATTGGAAGACTGTGTCGCTAGATGATGGGATAGGATGATGCTGGATAAGGGACTCGTTATGTGTGTGTGTGGAGTGGATGGCCGTGCTGGATTAGGGAGGGAAATGAGAATTCTTTTACTCAATATATGAATGAGTTGTGATTGAAGAGAAAAGGAAAGGGGAAAGGAGAAAGAAAATGAAGTATGCACATCTCTATTAATCTATATATGAATGAAAGGATATGTAAGTAAAGAATTAAGTAGAGAAAGAAAGAAGAAAGGACGGACGCACACATTTATTAATCTATATATGAATGAGTGAATGAATGAATGAATGAATGAATGTGTAAGTAATGAATGAAGAAGTAAGGGGAAAGAAAGAAATAGAAAGATATATGAATTTGTCTATATACTATAAAAAGCGAATGAATAAATGATGAAAAATGAAGAATAAAAGAAGGGAAAGAAAAGTAATAGATGAAGAAAGAAAAACAGAGAAAGGTGATGAATGAAAAAAGAAAGAAGGGATAGTCGAGTAGTGTAGAAAGAAAAGGGAAAAAGAAATAATGAATGAAGAAAGATGGGGAAAAATACGTAATGAATGAGGAAAGAGAAAAGGAAAGAAATAATCAATAAAGAAGGAAATATACAGCAAAGAAAAGGGGAAGAAAAGAAATAAAAACTAGAAAAAAAGATCCGAATTTATCCACAAAAAGTCATAACAAAAAAACAGAAAAGGAAGAAACAAACAAAACAAAACAAAAGGAAGATTGGACTCTCTTTTATTTGTGTGTGTGTGGGTGTGTGTGTGTGTGTGTGGAGGGGAAACACAAGCCACAACTTTAGCCTGCAAGATCAGCAAACCAAATTATTTCATTCCGGAGGTACGGCGCGGAGCCATATATATATACATTAACTTTATCCTTGCCTTCCAACCTGGTACGAGACTCCGCTTCGAGGTGAGGGAAGACCAAGGAAAGGTATAACATTGGGTCTAACAAAACAAACTCTACCCACGTTATTTGTATTTGTGAGCAAGTTGAAAATAACGAGTTTGAGGCTTGATACGAGACTCCACTTCTGTCTCGAGGTGAGGGATGACCAAGGAAAGGCATAACATTGGGTCTGACAAAACAAACTCTACCCACGTTATTTGTATTTGTGAGCAAGTTGAAAATAACGAGTTTTAGGCTTGATACGAGACTCCACTTCTGTCTCGAGGTGAGGGAAGACCAAGGAAAGGTAGAACATTGGGTCTGACAAAACAAACTCTACCCACGTTATTTGTATTTGTGAGCAAGACGAAGAGAAACCAATTTTAATCCCATATTCCGACTTTTTGAAACTGTCTCTGGATGAGGGAAGGCCAAGGAAATGTATATGAGTTCTAGCTAAATAAAAGCCACCCAAAGAAGTTGTATTTGGAAGCAAGATCAAGAGAATGAGTTTTAGGGCAATATTCAGTCCTGACTTCTAGGCTTGTCTCGAGGTGAGGGAAGGCTAAGGGAAGGTATAATATAAACTCTAGGAAAACGAAATCTAGCTACGGTATTTGTATTTGGAAGCAGGACCAAGAGAATGACTTTTAAGCCCATATTCCAACCTGGCTTCCACGGTTTTGTCTCGAGGTGAGGGAAAGAAAGGGAAGGTATTATATTATAAGGTCAAGAAAACCAAAATCCAGCCACGTTATTTTTTGAAGCTGGAGGCAAGACGAAGAGAATCAGATTTTGGGGGATCCATATTCTTAAACACACACACACACACACACACACACACACACACACACACACACACACACACACATACACACACACATTGTATAAGGCATTCGTAAAGGTTAGAGTGTTAGTATTTCCATGGCTAGTTTTATGAGACTAGTGATAGTTTGTCAAGGCTTCTGCACCATGAACGCGAAAAAATACTCATGACTTTGAAAACAGACAAAAAAATATAAACAAATACATAAAGATAGACTCTTTTATATACTGATAGATAAACACACAGACATATAGATAGATAGATTTAATGAAAACTATCGTACCAGTCTTCAAAGCAAAAATATCGAGTGCTCCATAACTAGTTCCAAAAGAAAAAGAAAAGAATATGGGAAATGGAAATTCAAATGTAATGGAAGAAGTCTCGGCCGCACGGAGGAAGGAAGAAAGAAGGTCGGGTAAGAATCCTCCCTCACGCGCCGCTCCCCCCTTTGTTTCCCGCCAAAAAGTTAGTTCATGGCTTTTTTTCGTATCCAGTGACTTTGTGGGCTGGAATTTCTTTACCGTAGAGTTGTTCCTTATGAATGTGTGTGTAAAAAGAAAGAAAAGAGGAAAAGGAAGGAAAGGAAGGGAAGGAAAAGAGCAAATAAAAAAATAAAGGAAATGAAAGAAAAAAGAAAGGTCTGGTTATTTGTAGGTTTGTAATATTAAACAATCAAAACCAATACAAAATCCTTAGCCATGGAAAGGATTCGAACCCACAGCCACGCGTAAGCCACTCCTATCCCACCAACCACTCCGCCACCGCCCTAAAATCAAATATATAAATACAAAATCCTTAGCCATGGAGAGGATTCGACCCCACAGCCAGGCGTAAGCCACTCCTATCCCACCAACCACTCCGCCACCACCCTAAAATCAAATATATAAATACAAAATCCTTAGCCATGGAGAGGATTCGAACCCACGGCCACGCGTAAGCCACTCCTATCCCACCAACCACTCCGCCACCACCCTAAAATTGAATATATAAATCATTTCGCATCCCATTTATTGTACGCTAAAGTCCCCCCCGAACCGCTGCTCCCAAACAAACCGATGCATCACTTCATAATGCAAGTCCATCGGTCTGTTCAACTACGGTAACTAGTTTTACATAACCAATTCCCGTTTTACCCAATCACCGCAGTGCATACAAATGAAATGATAACTGTTCTTTGGGCGAGGATATACCACGATGGGCCGATGGATGGCAAATAACTCAAGGACGTAGAATCAGTAGTGTGGAGTTGATGTAAAAAAAAAACTTCGACTAAGACTCCAGGATATTTTAGGACTGCAACTCATTCTCATTCATCGGCCATTATCAGTTCACTTCATTAATCTGATCACTATAACACGAATGGACAGGGTATACGCGAATAAAACGCCATCTTCTAAGGCTCCAACCTGTAAAGAGTGCAGTGTGTCACGCTAACTCGCTGGCCGGCCGCCGAGCGTTGGCCGGGACACACCCTCATGCATCGTTGACAAATACCAAAGCAATACACGTCAGACTTTCCTCCCCGACGATCATGTGAGGGCAGACTGACACAACCCGGTTAGCAACAGTCCGACGGAGCATCTGAGTGCGAAGGCAACCAACGTTTGAAGCGGCCGCTGAGGGCAAGGAAGCGTGACGGTCAAACACCAGACAGCGTCAATGACACTGAGCAGGACACGCCGCGTTGCAATGCAAATATATTCACTCGTGTTCGTCAAAGGGAGCCAAGTCAACGAGCGGCGCCGCAGCGTGATGCATGACACCCGCGCCTGAAAAGTATCTGTTTGTGTTTCAGCCTCCAGAACACTCCAGGCAGGCAGGTGGCGGGCGCGTTATATTATCGCGCCGCGTTCAAACAGGTGATTACAACCCTGCATACTACGTTACTCCTCCCGCGGCCAAGCGCTGCAGGTGATCATGGTCGAAAGAGTTAATATGTAAACCGTTAGATGTTTTAGCTCAAGGCCAAGGTTGGTATTCTTAAACAGTTCCGACTCTCACATCGACTATTTCCAAAGGCCAAAAATGAGATCAGTCGGGTTCTAATGAGTGTTTTTGTAGGTTCATGCCACAGAAGAAGGGTCAAACTACCACTAAGGTCAATAAATTACCCCCGGAAATGCCCGAAACTCCTACGAAAGCCTTGTCAAATATGTGTGCTGGGGCGCCGGAGTGTTTAAGAATAAGGCTCCAAGACTCTTCAGGCGGAGTGCGTGAGTGTGACGAACCAGCGCCGCGGCCACACGACAACATAACCAGGCCTCCCTACACCCACACTCCCGCTGACGCCGACCCCGTGACACCCTGATACAGCACAAACCTTCTCTCCTCCCAACCGCCCCTACACTACAGCGGCCACCTGTATTTAATAGGACACGTTCTTCCTCAAATAGTGATTGCAGTTTTCCATTTATATCACGAACAGCGTCAAGGAGACAGCTCAAGGGCACAAAAAAAGGAAACAGTGAAAAACACCCGCTACTGGAGAGGTGGCCGAAAGAGGGGTCAATTTCGGGAGGAGAGGATATAAAACGAAGCCCCCAGAAAGTTAATAATTCCTCGCTTTTTAATTTACTGGTGGTGGTGGTTGTTTTGGTGGTTAAGGGCATCTCAAGGGACAAGCCGGGGGTATAACGTGAAGCAGATGGAGGGAAGTCTTTAGCGCAATACCAGCGTCTCCAGTTCTCGGTAGCGTCATGAAACTATTGCACTCCGACTCTGATATTTATTTTGTTTCTTAATTACGAACTCGTTGTGGCGTAAGACTTTTGCTGGAAATACTCATGTTCAATTCTCAGAGGAGGAGGAGGGGGAGGAGGAGGAGGAGGAGGAGACTAAAACAGAGAAAAGCGAAAAAATATAGAAGGAAAAAGAAGATGAGAGAGAGAGAGAGAGAGAGAGAGAGAGAGAGAGAGAGAGAGAGAGAGAGAGAGAATATGATGAAAGATGAGGAAGAGGAGGAAATTATGAAAGAGGAGGAGGAGGAGGAGGAGATTATGAAAGAGGAGAGAGGAAATTATAAAAGGAGGTAATGATGAAAGCGTCGGAGGAGGAGGAGGAGCAGCAGCAGGAGCAGGAAGAGGAGGAGGAGGAGGAGGAGGAGGAGGAGGAGGAGGTCAGGATAGAGCCCGTGACCCCAGACCCCAGAGAGCCCCGTATGAGTCACGCCGAGGCTGTGGTGGCTGGCTGGTCCACTCCGAGCAGTCACTGTCCTGGGAATCACATCAGCTTCACGACTCACCGGCTGATGTTCCCTCCGCCCTTGCCTCGTACACGCCTCGCCCTTGCTGTGACGACCCTCTACTCTACTTGTGAGGGACGCAGCAGTCAAGGGTTCAAGGAGTATATCCACAAACGTTTCAACACCTTATGACTTCTATTCAAAAACGTTCTCGTAGAAGTTTTAGTGTTGAGAAGGACACGGCGGTCAAGGGTTCAAGTATCATATCCTTAAACCTTTCAACACCTTAGTAATTCTGTTTTAAAAGGCTTTCATAATGTGTTAGTGATTCCCATAGCTGGCTTCATGACCCTGGACGTAAGATTAGCAAGGTTTCTACGCCATGAACAGGGAAAAACACTCATGAAAACCTGTGTTATCTTCATGGCCTTCATAAGTAGTTGGAGAATGCGGGTCACTCCACCACTAGGGCCATAAAACTACCCATGGAAATACAACACAGCCTCCACGGAAGTCTTGTCAAATGTGTGTGCTTGGGCGCTGAAATGTTAAATAATATCACATACCAGACACCTCTCCTTGTAAGACGAGGCTGAATTACGAGTTTTAAGAGCGAAATATGAGTAGCTCCAAGGGCTTATCTTTTGCTTTACACGTTTTCTTACATTAATGCGAACTAACACTCTGGATTATCACGTATTGTTAGAGAGAGAGAGAGAGAGAGAGAGAGAGAGAGAGAGAGAGAGAGAGAGAGAGAGAGAGAGAGAGAGAGAGAGAGAGAGAGAGAGAGAGAGAGAGAGAGAGAGAGAATATAAAGATGGAGATAGATAAAAAGATAGACACAGAGAGAAAGGAAGAACGATAGAAAGAAAAAAACTAAAGATCGATACATTGATAAAAAAACAGATAGATAGAGTGAAATCAAAGACAGAGATAGATAGATAGCGTAAAGATAGACAGCAAAGATAGGTAGAAAGATATATATAAAGGTATATCAGGCTATTCTCAAAACACACACACACACACACACACAAACACACAACCCCCTCCCCCCACACACACATCCACAACTCCCTCCCTCCCACACACAGCTCAAAAACCCTCACAGGACAGCACAGCGGGGAAGGGAAGTTAGCCCGCCGTCCCTACCCCGTCACCGCGCCGCCGCTCACACCCTCGCCTCGGGAATTGGATCAACAGGCTTAAAACGGATTAATAAGGAGCGCAGCGACTCTCCGGGACACATAAAGAAAGAGAGTGAGGATAGGATACTGAGACGAAGAGAGTAGGTTGTAAAGAGTCTTCCTGTGTGTGTGTGTGTGTGTGTGTGTGTGTGTGTGTGTGTGTGTGTGTGTGTGTGTGTGTGTGTGTTGAAGTTACTGTTGTTAATCTTATAGGAAAGGTAGAGTTAGGGGTATATGTTACAGCTGCGCGTGGCCTTAGTGCTCATCTCCGTCACAGTGGCATATGAGCTTGTAATGAGAGAGTCTTGGAGTTGTTATCGAGGTGCTGTTGTTGCTGTTGTTGTTAGTCGCATAGTAAAGGCAATGTTGGAGGTATATGTTATAGCTCCGCGTAGCCTCAGTGCTCACCTCCGACACAGTGGCATATGAGCTTGTAATGAGTGAGTCTTAGAGTTGTTATCGAGGTGCTGTTGTTGCTGTTGTTGTTAGTCGCATAGTAAAGGTAATGGAGGTAGAGGCTATAGCTGCGCGTCGCCTCGGTGCTCATCTCCGTCACACTAGCGCTTGACCTTGCGTTTGTTGTCTGATTCCAGTGTTATCGAAGTGTTGTTCTTGTTATTGATGTTAAAGGGTCATATATATAAACATTTCGAGACCAAGGCTTTCGTAGGAGTTGTGAGCCTTTCCGTGGATAGTTTTATGGCCCTGGTGGTAGTCTGACAAATCTTCCATACCATGAACGTGAAAAATAACACTTATGAGAACGCGATTAATCTCCTTTGTAGTCATTGGAAAGAGTTGATATGAGAGATAGGGGGAAGCGTTTGAGATTACCAACCACAAATGGGAGATGATAAGGGAGGTAGAGAAGAGAGAAGATAATGATAAGATAAATAGAGAAAAAAAGAGAAAATAATGATAACGGAGGTAGAGAAGAAAGAGAGAAGATAATGATAATATAGAGAAAAAAGAGAAAAAGAAGAAGGGAGGTAGAGAAGAAAGGGAGAAAATGAGTTGAGATGAAAAGAGAGAAATGAAGGAAGGAAAGAAATTAGGAGATGAAAACAAGGAAGGAGAAAAAGGGATACATAAAAAAATAAAAAAATAAAAAGTGAGGAAAAGAGAAGATATATTAAGAAGAGGGGAAGAAGGGAGGCATAGAGAGAAAGGGAATGAAAGAGGAATAAGCAAAAGAAGAGCATTACAGGAGTCTCATAGGAGCGTTGGAGGAGGAGGAGGAGGAGGAGGAGGAGGAAGGAGCAGCAGAACGAATAATCAAATGTCCCCCACGCACTCAAGAGGAATGCGTAAAAAAAAAGCGTAAAATTGAATCTACGCACACACACACACACACACACACACACACACACACACACACACACACACACAGAGAGAGAGAGAGAGAGAGAGAGAGAGAGAGAGAGAGAGAGAGAGAGAGAGAGAGAGAGAGAGAGAGAGAGAGAGAGAGAGAGAGAGAGAGAGAGAGAGAGAGAGAGAGAGAGAGAGAGACTGATATTTAGATAGATAGATACTGATAGATAGATAGATAGATAGAGAGAGAGATAGATAGTAAAACACACACACACACACACACACACACACACACACACACACACACACACACACACACGCACACACACACACTTTAATTAGCACAAATTTCCCAGTGTGTTTATCTAATAATTATCTTCATTCCGCGGTTCTTTCTCCTCCCTCATCTCTCTCTCTCTTTCGCTCTCTCTCTCTCTCTCTCTCTGTTTCTTAGAGAGAGAGAGAGAGAGAGAGAGAGAGAGAGAGAGAGAGAGAGAGAGAGAGAGAGAGAGAGAGAGAGAGAGAGAGAGAGAGAGAGACTGATAGATAATAGACAGATAGATAGAAACACACACACACACACACACACCTTCCACACACACACCCACACACACACACACACACACACACACACACACACACACACACACACACACACACACACACCACACCATCCCGCCAAGTCATCAGGCCGCAGCAAGGTGGCAATGAACAGGAAGCTTCCTGACCAACGAACCACTCACCTAAGGATGCAATATATCTAATGGAGTGGCGGCGGCGGCGGCGGCGGCGGCACAAGGCTTTCACGGCGCGAGGAAAGAAAGAGAGGAGAAAAAACGATGAAAAAAACAACCCTTCCGCTCCTTTGACTTCACACAGCGGAGAGGCGTGACACAGGCGGCGGGTCGGAGACTATACTGGGTGAATGAGCTTATGTGTGTGTGTGTGTGTGTGTGTGTGAGAGAGAGAGAGAGAGAGAGAGAGAGAGAGAGAGAGAGAGAGAGAGAGAGAGAGAGAGAGAGAGAGAGAGAGAGAGAGAGAGAGAGAGAGAGAGTGGGGAGAACAAAAGAGAGGGAAAGAGAGGAAAGAGAAGGGAGAGATAGACAGAATACCAGGCACACAGAGAGGGAAAGAGAGGGCAGAGAGGGCTGCGTGGACTGGCCGTGGAGAGGAAAAGCTGAGGGGAATGAATGCCCGTGGAGGAGAGGCTGGAAAAGAGGCGTTTCAATAGAGGATAGTGACGTGGTGGAGGCGCTGCCGGACGGAAGATGAAGCAGCCACGAGGAAGAGAAATGCACACACTCTACCGTGCACTTGAATTGATGGGAAAAGAATGGATGTACAGTGTCTAGGAAGGTTACAGTGCTTGAGAATATAGAAGGACTGTTGCAGAGATATAAAAAAAAATAGTTGTTTGGTGTTTTGCAAGTCTGGAAAACAACAGAATAAAGAACTTGAATAAATGAAATAGAAAAAAAACTATATGTGTGGTACTTAGGAGGTTACAGTGCTTGAGAATATAGAGGGACTGTTGCAGAGATATAAAAAAAAATAGTTGTAAAATGCATACACTCTATCGTGCACTTGAACTGATGGGAAAAGAATGGATGTACAGTGTCTAGGGAGGTTACAGTGCTTGAGAATATAGAAGGACTGTTGCAGAGATATAAAAAAAATAGTTGTTTGGTGTTTTGCAAGTCTGGAAAACAACAGAATAAAGAACTTGAATAAATGAAATAGAAAAAAAAAACTATATGTGTGGTACTTAGGAGGTTACAGTGCTTGAGAATATAGAAGGACTGTTGCAGAGATAAAAAAAAAAAAAAAAAAAAAAAAGTTGTAAAATGCACACACTCTACCGTGCACTTGAATTGATGGGAAAAAAATGGATGTACAGTGCTTAGGACAGACCGACTCTATCTATCTATCTATCTATCTATATCTATATCTATATATATATACACACACACACACACACACACACACACACACACACACAACGAAAACGCACTCGGCAACCATTTTCACCTTCCTACTCATCTAATCAGCAAATAAAGAGACTCTCAAACTCACCCACAAACTCCTTCAGTCTAACTCACAATCTCCTCACTCCGTCCTTTCCTCTCCTTCCTTTCTCTCCCTCTCTGTTCTCAAGCACTGACTCCATTCGCTCTGGTTCCCGCTAAAGCTTTCCCACTTTAGGTCGGCCATCTGTATTCCGCGCCAGCTGTGAGTTCAGCCTTCAGGTGGGGCTCGCCGTCTGCGTCCCCGGCTGGCCCCCCTCCTGGTCCCAAGGCTCCTGGCGCGGCTACTTTCTGGGAGCTGCAGCCGGGCTCTCTCTGTGCTCCCGACGGTGCCTGCCTGAATCTTAAGTCTATTCTTGCCTTCTCCTTCTCCTGCTTTCTGTTTTTCATGGTTTCACGCTTTCCATGTCTCTGTATCTATCTATCTCTCTATTTATGAACAGCTATCTGTGTATCTCTGAATCTTAAGTTACTTTTCATTCTTCTTCTCTCTCTCCTCTCTCTCTCTCTCTCTCTCTCTCTCTCTCTCGTAACTCATTCAGATTCACAGTCTTCCATCCATTCTTTCTGTATCCAATTTTTCTTCCTCTTATCTATCCATCTCTAGAAATTGACCTCTGTTTTTGGACACTCCTTTGACCTCTGTTCGGGAGCAGTGAGTAGCGGGTCTTTTTTTTCTTCTTTATGCCCTTGAACTTTCTCCTTAGCTGTAAGAAAAAAAAAAATCTGTCTATCCATCCACCCATATTTTTCTTACGTCATGTCATTAAAATTCACACACAGTCTTCTATTCTTTCTTTCTGTGTCCAATTTTTCATCCCTTTATCTCTCGAGGGAGGAGAGAAAAGAGAGGAGAAAGTAGAAGAAACGAGAGAGGAAGAGAAGAGGGAAGGAGAGGGGAGACTAATTACCTTATGAAGCGTAGAAGCAAAAATATCAAAGAGGGGGTCAGGCGAGTTCTAATGAGTGTTTCCTTAGGTTCACGGTACAGAAGAAGGGTCACACTACCACCAGGGTCATTAAACTACTCCTGGAAATGCCCACAACTCCTACGAAAGCCTTGTCATATATGTGTTCTTGGGCGGCGAAATGTCTTTTAATACGACCCCTAAACTCCTCAGTACATTGCCTTTAGAAGCGTTGAGAGGTAAATACACAATAAAGAAAGCGTGATATATTGTGGCCATAAAAACGTTGGTGTGTCCTTGAGTCCCTGAGGCAAGACGCAGAACGTTTGTCTCCCTCCCTCACCCTCGCAATGCAGGACACAGTTCGGGGAAGTGATGCCTGCAGACTGACCCCTTTCTCTCTCTCTCTCTCTCTCTCACACACACACACACACACACACACATACACACACACACACACACACACACACAGAGACTGACCCCATCACCCTTCTATCGTTACATGCCAAAACACACACACACACACACACACACACACACACACACACACACACACACACACACACACACACACACACACACACACATCATTATTATTATTGTTGTTGTCATATCCAGCAAAGGTTTTCTCTCTCTCTCTCTCTCTTGATTAAAAACAACAGATTACAGGATAGACAAATATTCCTCTATCTCTTACCCACCACAGACTCAAGGGCTAATGCGACGGAGATGTGCACCGAGGCCACGCGCTGCTATAGAGGTATGCCCTAAACTTTACATACCTTCTACCTTCTCATCTCACTATAACACAAACAAGCTAATTCTATCCCTTCTCACCTCACGTTGAATACAAGTAAATTATATCTCTTTTTAATCCACTATTACACAAACAAGCCAATTCTATCCCTCCTGACCTCACTAACGATGAAGACAAGTAAATTCAATCCCTTCTTAACCCACTATGACGCAGACAAGCCAATTCTATCCCTCCTTACCTTAAAAGAACACAACCCGCTGAAAGATAACCTAACCTAACCTAACCTAACCTAACCTAACCTAACTCCTTATAAGCCTTTCCTTACCCTGTTTCATTCCTTTCTTCTTTTTTCTTGCTACGGCGATGTCAAACCCCAAAAGAACACAACCCGCTGAAAGATAAGAGGCAAGGACAGTCTACCCACTATGGTCGACGGCAAACCCACGGTGGTGTTGTTGAGGTCATGACGAGGTAGCCAGGTGACTCCTCGCCGCCAAGGTAGAGCAAGAGAGCAGTCACTCGTGCTTACCTGAAAGGATAGAAGATAGTGTTAGAATAATTGGAGGTGTGTGTGTGTGTGTGTGTGTGTGTGTGTGTGTGTGTGTGTGTGTGTGTGTGTGTGTGTGTGTGTTATTGCGAGTCTTAACCAAATCCTTAACTAAATCCATAAAAAAATCCTTTACCAAATCCATAACGAAAATTCTTCACCAAAATCCATCACTGAATCCTTAACCAATCCATCACCGAATCCTTAACCCGTTCGCTGCGATTGGCATGGATTTGACTTTCACTGGTAGCCTGGTAACATAAACTCACAGGGCTTTCTCTGCCTCTGTGGTGGATAGTGGAGTGTTTCCCATGTGGTATTGGTGTGCTGGATATCCCTTCACTGGTAGCCTGGTAACATATACTCCCAGGTCTTTCTCTGCCTCTGTGGTGGATAGTGAAGTGTTTCCCATGTGGTATTGGTGTGCTGGATATCCCCTCCCAAGGTGCAGGACTTTACATTTTTCTTCATTGAATTGTAGCAGCCACTTTTTGTTCCATTCCTGTAGCTTGGTGAGGTCTTCTTGTAGGATATCCGGAGTCAATGGATTAACCAAATCCATCACCGAATCCATAACCAAATCCATCACCAAAATCCCTCAACAAAATCCATGAGCGAATCCTTAACCCAATCCTTCACAGCAGGTTCCAAGCAATCCCTCACCGCCTGGCGCCCACTCCTCGCTACTCTTTGCGTCGCGTCGCCCTCCCGTGATGCATTAGGCCAAGTTTTAATACAACGCGGGCGGGATAAATATTTGGTCAAGTTTAACTGAGTGTGGCGCAAAAAGTTCGAACTTTTCTCATAATTAGTTTAGAAATGTGTACCGGCGTGTGAAGTTCCCGTCCGTCAGGCAGACTTTGTGCCCGGCGGAATGTGGCGCGCCGGAACGCACTCGCCGAGGGGGAAACTAACATAAATAAATAAACTAACATAAATAAATATAACTAAAATAAAACTAACAAAACTAACATAAACCTAACATAAATTAACATAAAAACATAAAATAACATAAAATTAACATAAAACCAACATAAAACGAAACTAACATAAACTAACATAAAATAACATAAACTAACATAAAACCAACATAAAACATAAAACTAACATAAACTAACATAAAACTAACATAAAACCAACATAAAACATAAAACTAACATAAACTAACATAAACTAACATAAAACCAACATAAAACATAAAACATAAAACTAACATAAACTAACATAAAACCAACATAAAACATAAAACATAAAACTAACATAAACTAACATAAAACCAACATAAAACATAAAACATAAAACTAACATAAACTAACATAAAACCAACATAAAACATAAAACTAACATAAACTAACATAAAATAACATAAACTAACATAAAATAACATAAGCTAGCATAAAATAACATAAACTAACATAAAATAACATAAACTAACATAAACTAACGTAAAATAACATAAACTAACATAAACTAACGTAAAATAACATAAACTAACATAAAACCAACATAAAACATAAAACTAACATAAACTAACATAAAACTAACATAGAACCAACATAAAACTAACATAAACTAACATAAAATAACATAAGCTAACATAAAATAACATAAACTAACATAAAATAACATAAGCTAACATAAAATAACATAAGCTAACATAAAATAACATAAACTAACATAAAATAACATAAACTAACATAAAATAACATAAGCTAACATAAAATAACATAAACTAACATAAAATAACATAAACTAACATAAAATAACAAACTAACATAAAATAACATAAACTAACATAAAATAACATAAGCTAACATAAACTAACATAAACTAACATAAAATAACATAAACTAACATAAAATAACATAAGCTAACATAAACTAACATAAAATAACAAACTAACGTAAAATAACATAAACTAACGTAAAATAACATAAACTAACATAAAATAACATAAGCTAACATAAAATAACATAAACTAACATAAAATAACATAAGCTAACATAAAATAACATAAACTAACATAAAATAACAAACTAACGTAAAATAACATAAACTAACATAAAATAACATAAACTAACATAAAATAACATAAGCTAACATAAAATAACATAAACTAACATAAACTAACGTAAACTAACATAAACTAACATAAACTAACATAAAATAACATAAACTAACATAAAATAACATAAACTAACATAAAATAACATAAGCTAACATAAAATAACATAAACTAACATAAACTAACGTAAACTAACATAAACTAACATAAACTAACATAAAATAACATAAACTAACATAAAATAACATAAGCTAACATAAAATAACATAAACTAACATAAAATAACAAACTAACGTAAAATAACATAAACTAACGTAAAATAACATAAACTAACGTAAATTAACATAAACTAACATAAAATAACATAAACTAACATAAAATAACATAAACTAACATAAAATAACATAAGCTAACATAAAATAACATAAACTAACATAAACTAACATAAAATAACAAACTAACATATAATAACATAAACTAACATAAAATAACATAAACTAACATAAAATAACAAACTAACGTAAAATAACATAAACTAACATAAAATAACATAAACTAACATGAACTAACATAAAACGAACATAAAAAATAAATAAAAAATAGAACTCCTACGAAAGCCATGAACCTAAATCAACACTCCTTAAAACCCGATTAATCTCCTTTTTGGCCTTTGGAAATAACTTACATTAAGGGGTTGAAGCGTTTAAGAACACTGACCTACGGCCCTCTGACCCAGCAAGGCGGAAAACAGTTTTGGCGGCACCCTTCCTGCCTTGATGGGTGGGTGGCGGGCGGCCGGTGACAGGGCGGACAGCAGGACTCACGCCGGCACGCACTGATGCCCAAGATATAGCAGGCAGTGTTCCGGGGGCCGCCACTCCTGATGCTTGAGATAGGGCAGGAAGGGTAACTAGGGGATGACGGGTCCTCGGCGCGGAGTTTGAGGGGCGACGGGCTCTCGAGGGGAAAAAGGAAAAAGGTCTGGCGAGTGTGTGCAAAAGTGTTGAGGTCCTCGAGGTGGAGACAGTTCTGGAAGGCTTCTCAATGTAAACAGATGCCATAGACGAGCAGGGACTGTGCGCATCATTCCAGTTAGTTAGGGATAGCAAGGCAGTACATGATAGAAATATATTAAGCCTCTGAGCAAAAATATAAGCTATGAGTATCTGAAATAGTGTTCATCATTCTTTACTTTGGCAATAGTTAATTCTTTAAAGCAGCTCGGTTTCCTAGAGTATAAATTGGAGAGTTGCGTACGAATTGGCAAGCATACCCGCCTAGGTATCTAAGTTTTAGTTATATTTATTTATCTTTTTTTTTTTTTTTTGCGTTTGGCCTTTTGTACCGCCCCAGACCGTCCGTGGTGCAGGCAATTGTTTATAGTGTCGCCATCTTGTTTGGCTCATGCTGTCTTCTGAAGCTCATCTTTGCTCCACTGAAGAGAGTTTCCCCAGAGTCCGGGTTGATAGGTGGTCTTCAGGACAGCGTGTGGGTAGTTTTAAGCCACTCGGCGATGAAAACGGTCAGCTTGTAGCGGCGGGCGGGACTTCAACCCAAGTTCTCCAGGACCCACGCCCGGATGTTTGCCACTCAGCCACCGCCTGTATTAACTAATTGGCTAGCACACCCAGCGCATGAGGGAGGGAAAGTCACGTCATTATAATCAGCAACGGGAGTTAATTATTAAAGGGAGACATCCAGGGAGAGAGACGGCGGTTTACTATTGTTTTCTTTTTTTGTGTGCCCTTGAGCTGTCTCCTTTGTTGTAAAAAAAAAAAAAAAAGAGAAAAAAAAATTGAAAGAGGGACAGAAGAGAGAAGAAGGGAAGGAGAGAACGAAGGTGAGAAATGGAAATAGAGGAAGAAGAAGAGAAGAAACGATTGAAGGCAATTATTCAGCTTACCAGGAGGGAAGTCACGTCGGTCGGTAAAGAAACGTTGCAATAAAAAAACATATCGACATTTAGTTTTCTTTCCATTGCTTCAAATCCTCTCTCTCTCTCTCTCTCTCTCTCTCTCTCTCTCTCACACACACACACACACACACACACACACACACACACACACGAGTCTTTATTTCTTCAGCGATCCATCACATCCTCTTTGTATTTTGGTGCATGGCTGTGTTGTGTTGTGGTTGAGTTGCGTGTTTTGCGGGGCGTGGCGAAAACAATGTTAAGCCTATTACAACACTGATGTTAAGCTTATTAGAACACCTATTGGCAAGACTTCTTTCTGTAAACTCCGTAACATGAACCAAATAAGATCTGAGGAGGGTATGCAAGAGATATATTTTACATAATACAAGTAATAGGACGAAAGATTGATAGATAGATAGATAGATGGGGAGAGAGAGAGAGAGAGAGAGAGAGAGAGAGAGAGAGAGAGAGAGAGAGAGAGAGAGAGAGAGAGAGAGAGAGAGAGAGAGAGAGAGAGAGAGAGAATCATTTTAAATCGTGTCCCCTTAATTAAAAACACAAAAATAACTTCTAATACTGCAATAATCACTCCACTGAACATCAAAACCAGAAAGACACAGCCGATATAAAAAACTCCCACATTGCTACACCATCAATTAGTCCTCTTATGCTCCCTAGTGTCCGTGGAACCCCTCTTCATCTACGTTGTCATCCTCATTCAAACGCGTGAGGTTGCGACATCACACAGGCGGCGAGGCGAGGGAAGGAAGGAGAGGGAGAGCGAGGCAGCGGCGCAGCGCATGTTGACACACCACAGTGACCTCTAGACGAACGGCGCCAGTGACTCGGCAGAACCTGATGTGCTCGCCGTGAACCCGCTCGTCGTATGAAGCGGGAAAGTCTGCACTGATTTTCCCTCACCACTGCAGCAGACGGCGGTGTTGTGAGACGCTTCCACCCCCACGTCAACGATTCCCGACGGCCAAAAAGGAGATTAATCGGGTTGTATCGAGTTGTTTTTTAGGTTCACGGCACAGAAGAAGGGTCATACTACCGCCAGGGTCCTAAAACTACCCCTGGAAATGCCCGAAACTCCTACGAAAGCCGTGTCAAATGTGTGTTTTTAGAAGAAGGGTCATACTACCGCCAGGGTCCTAAAACTACCCCTGGAAATGCCCGAAACTCCTACGAAAGCCTTGTTAAATGGTTGTTTTTAGAAGAAGGGTCATACTACCGCCAGGGTCCTAAAACTACCCCTAGAAACGCCCGAAACTCCTACGAAAGCCTTGTCAAATGTGTGTTTTTAGGTTCATAGTACAGAGGAAGGGTCAAACTACCACCAGGCTCATACAATCACCCCTGGAAGTGCCCAAAATTCCTAAGAAAGCCTTGTCAATCCCTCTCCCTCTCTCTCCACCTGTTGCGTTACCCAGACGAACACGCACCACCGACCCCTTGGCAGACCGACACACTCACACACTCCCAGGCAGACACTGTTGCTCGTTATCACAAAGAATGGCGCACCTCGTCCAGCCCGCCGCCTTTAAGGAACAAAAGAAGGGTCAGGCTACCACAAGGGTCATAAAAGTACCCTTGCTAATGATCAAAACTCCTAAGAAAGCCTTTAAATATGTATTCTAAGGCGCTGAAATGTTTATTTATTCATTTATTATTATTTTTTTTTTACGTCTTGGCCTATTGCGCCTGTAAGCTTCCCGGTGGATCCTGATGGTCGGTCCAAGGCTTCTTCCCGGTGGGTCCTGATGGTCAGCCCAGCCCGTTCTGGCGCAGGCGAGTGTTTATAGTGGCGCCATCTTGCAATGGCTCATGCTGCCCTCCCGGAGCTCATCTTTAATCCTAGAATCTAGAGTCCGGGTTGATAGGTGGTCTTCTGGACAGCATGTGGGTAGTTTTAAGCCACTAGGCGGCGGCTGAAAAATCCCAGCTTGGTGGCACCGGTCGGGGATTGAACTCGCGTCCTCCTGAACGCTGGGCCGTCTCGCTATCTGTTCAGCCACCGCCTCCCCTAAATAATACGTCACCAGGCAGAAGAGGCAAGCTAGTAGGTCCCTATTCTCAGACGCTTTAGATTCGCCTCGTCCAGTCCGCCGTCAGTGTTTGTCCTGCACACCGAGGGAATGACACCGCCTTCTAAGGGCCCTCCTCCGCTGAACACTGCGAGGCGAGGCTGGGCTAAGAATGACGGACGTTCACACTCCCGCCTTGTGCCGTGTTATTCCCCGGGTATTCAGCACCGCCATACCTTTCCCTTCCCGCCCTAATCCTCCATCCCTTCCGGCAACTTCCCCTGACCCAACCCTGTCTATCCTTAATCCCTTGATGATATAGATGATAATGAAGATGGATGGAGAAACATAGATAGATAGATAGATAGAAAAAGAGGTAATAGATTAATGAAGAGATAAATACATAGATTGACAAGTAGATAGATAGATACATATAGAGATGAAGGTTATATTTAATGGAAAAAGAGATAGACAGATAGAATGAAAGATATACAGATGGATAGATACAGGCAATTGTTTGATAGAGATAGATGGATAGATATACAACCACACATCACACACACACACACACACACACACACACACACACAGGAGACTAATTCTGGACTATCGTAGCAGGGAGGGAAAGTTTTCAAGTCGGCTTAGTCCTGCATTAGCGAGCCCACTGCGATGCTCCAGAACTTGTATTATTCTAAGCGTAAAATGAGTCCAGAAACACCATTTATTTACATTACTGAGAGGGAGAGGGAGAGGGGAGGAGGGTGAGAGAGAGAGAGAGAGAGAGAGAGAGAGAGAGAGAGAGAGAGAGAGAGAGAGAGAGAGAGAGAGAGAGAGAGAGAGAGAGAGAGAGAGAGAGAGAGAGAGAGAGAGAGAGAGAGAGAGAGAGAGAGAGAGAGAGAGAGAAATAATGAAAGAAAGTAGGAAAGAAAGAAAAAGAATAAAATGAATGAATGAGAAAGAAAAAGAAAAAAAGAAAGTGAAGGAAAAAGATAGAAAGAAAAGAAAGAAAAAACAGAAAAACAACAAACAAACAAACAAACAAACATACATAGAGAATGAATGATACATACATACATACATACACACATACATACATACATACATACATACAGACAGACACAGAGAGAGAGAGAGAGAGAGAGAGAGAGAGAGAGAGAGAGAGAGAGAGAGAGAGAGAGAGAGAGAGAGAGAGAGAGAGAGAGAGAGAGAGAGAGAGAGAGAGAGAGAGAGATACAGACAGACAGACAGACACAGAGACACAGAGAGAGAGGTTGTGGCAAGGTCCTACACACTCGACAGCATGTAAGTCAACTGGCCTGGGCTGAGAGATTGCAGGCTAGAGAGCAATGGAAGACGTACGGGGGAGCGGAGGCTGCATATTCATGGCGGAGGGAAGGAAGAACACCAGCGGGGAGGGACAAGCTGGGAGGACCGTATTCTGGGACGCTCTCAGCTCCCACAACAATTATATCCCAAGGCCATGAAGAGGATTAATCGGGTTTTCAGGAGTGTTTCTTTAGGTTCATGGTGAAGAAGAAGGGTCACTACCACCAGGGTCATAAAACTACCCCAAGAAATACTGGGTTTTCAGGAGTGTTTCTTTAGGTTCATGGTGCAGAAGAAGGGTCACTACCACCAGGGTCATAAAACTACCCCAAGAAATACTAACACAACCTCTATGTAGGCTCGTATTCTGGGACGCTTTGGGCTCCCACAACAACGATTTCCCAAGAACATAAAGAGGATTAATCGGGTTCTCAGGAGAGTTTCTTTAGGATCATGGAGTAGATGCCTTGTCAAACTATCCCTAGGCTCATAAAGCTACCCATGGAAATACTGACACAACCTCTACAAAGGTACTTATTCTGGAAACCAAGGCAGACAACTCCAGCACCTTTGTTTACGAGTCACCCAAGGAAACACAGCACATAGAATACCTTGGTTACCCTGCATCAGTTCAGTCCTTACACTACACACACACACACACACACACACACATACACACACACACACACACACACACTATACAGCCAATACCACCACCTCCATAAGTTACGCTCCTTTGCTTATGAACTGGAGAAGGAAACAGACCATATGGAAGACACTGGTTACCCCTCCAGTTCTTACACCCCAACAGAGTCATCACCATCATCAGCTGAGTGGAGCCCCGCAGGTTGGTGTCCCGAGGCAGGAAACTCCACTACTCCTTTGTTCATGAGGCGGCCGCGGGGAGAGAGAGCAAGGGAGGGAGGCCACCATGAGATCACACCATTGAAACTCCCGCAATATCGAGATTATCTTGGAACCAGTTCTCAGAGGTGGTGGTCAGTTGCCCTCACCTCTCACCGCGCCACGGGAGAGAGGAGGAGGAGGAGGAGGAGGAGGAATACATAGGAATACATAGGAAGAACAGACACCAGAAGAACTGTCGGAGGAGGAGGAGGAGGAGGAACAAGATCAGGAGAAAGAACGCGAAGGAAGGAGGAAAAGTTATTGGGAGAGAAAGGGAAATAAAAGGAAAGGGGAGAGGAACAAAGTCGAAAGGAAAAGGAGGAATAAAGAGAAGGAGGAAGAGGGTGAGGAGGAGGTGAAGGAGGAAGAAAAAGAAAGTTTCGCGAATGGAAGACGGGGAGGGAAACGAGGAGGAGGAGGAGGAGAAGAAGGAGGAGGAGGAGGAGGAGGAGAAGAAGGACCAGGAACAGAAAAAAAGAAAAAAAAGAAAAAAAAAGGTGAAAGATGTGGAGGAGAAAGAGGAAGAGGAAGAAAAAAAAAGAAATGATAGGAGGAGGAGGAGGAGGAGGAGGAGGAGGAGGAGGAGGAGGAGGATAAAGAGCAAAGGTTCATAGGCCAAGTGTTACAGGACTGTTCTGGTAACGAGAGAGAGAGAGAGAGAGAGAGAGAGAGAGAGAGAGAGAGAGAGAGAGAGAGAGAGAGAGAGAGAGAGAGAGAGAGAGAGAGAGAGAGAGAGAATGGAGTTACTCTTGTCCTTCAGTCCCTTGCGCAATCGTCGACCCCCACCTCCTCCTCCTCCTATAACATCACTGGGCCCTCCCCGGACTGCCTGTGTGTGTGTGTGTGTGTGTGTGTCAATGAATCAGCATGACACGACGCCTTGCCTGCCCGAACCCCCCTACACACACACACACACACACACACACACACACACACACACACACACACACACACACACACACACACACACAGAAAAGCAAAAAAAGAAAAGGATAGATACCACAAATGAAACATATACTTTACCCAAAATAGACGCGTAGCTTAGGCGTGAACAAACATAATACCAAGAGTCATTACCTAAAAAAAAAACAGATCTGAACGTAATACCCGATAAATCTCTCTCTCTCTTGCTTGTTTGTATGATTGAAAGTTAATTAATAAAACTGCATCAACGTCAATAAAAACATCCAATTCTGTGCCCTGTTTTATCGGACCTCAAGCGGACCCAATATACGGATTTTATTACACTAGAAAAAAATGATTGAAAAGCTGTATGCAATTTATGTGTTCTTTGTCATGCATATTCAGGGAGAGAAAGGAGCCTTCTGCGCGGACATTTTCATATATTGTGAAGGTAAATACACACACTCTCTCTCTCTCTCTCTCACACACACACACACACACACACACACACTATCCGTCTATCAATCCTTACTTTTCTATCTGTCTTATTCCATTAACACTATCTTGCAACACTTACTTAACTATTCTGATGAACCCTTCACTATGTAACACTCCCACCTTCTTACTATCAACACAAACACATTGCAATACTCTTACCAATTAATTACAGCAATCTCGCAACACTCTTTACCCTCAGACCAACATCAACATCGTCATCATCAGCTTATTACAACACCTTCGCCCCGCTACTCATTAATTCTTCCCTAACGCAGCTCTAAAGAGGTAATGTTAATGAGATGAAATGAAAAAAAATACACACACACACACACACACACACACACACACACACACGCTGGCCCCTCTCTCCCCTTTGAAGTCCACTCTTAACTCAATTTCTGCTCGGGATAATCATAATTTAAACTTGTCAGCCTTTACGTGCGTGCCTAATAAAAAAGACAGACGATTAGGTGGAAGTTGTATTTTAGCAAAGGTTATTTACATTATACGAGGGCAACGATTTATTTTATTTTATTTCAAAGCTTTATTTTGTGTTTGAAGAAAGGGTTTGTTTGCTTAAGTTTGCCTTAGGGTGTAAAAGGTATGCGATAATAGTAGTAGTAGTAGTAGTAGTAGTAGTAGTAGTAGTAGTAGTATAAATAATAATAATAATAATAATAATAATAATAATAATAATAATAATAATAATAATAATAATAATAATAATAATAATAATAATAATAATAATAATAATAATAATAATAATAATAATAATAATAATAATAATAATAATAATAATAATAATAATAATAATAATAATAATAAAATGTTTAACACTTTTCAGCTCTTCTTTTGTCTAATTCGTCATAAAAAATATCAACTACTTACAAAAATCCACTTTCTATTTGCTTACACTAAAAAAATTCCATTCCCGCGTCCCCGTTGTCCCTTGCAAGCTGAGCCTAATTCGTCAAAAAAATATCAACTACTTACAAAAATCCACTTTCTATTTGCTTACACTAAAAGAAATTCCACTCCCGTGTTCCCGTTGTCGCGCGCCACTCGCAAGCTGAGCCGATCGCTGCACGACAGGCTGCCGGATAAACACTTTCTGGAAACAGTCGCCGGATAAGCCGTATGCAAATAGCCTGAAAGCGGGCGAGCCTTTTCCGACGCCTCGTTGAGAATTCATAACGACCTTCACACTCAAAACGTGCCCGGCCTGGCGACGCAACACCTCCCTGCTCCGCGGCGCCTCCCAGGACCCGGCCGCGACGCTGAAGGCGGCGCAGGATTACAGTGTGCCACCTGAGACCGTCGCAGGACAATTATAGGAGTCCTAGGGCCGCCAGTGCTGAGGGTGTTATGCTATTCAATGATAAACTAACGCCGGGGTGTAATCATGCTCAAGGGTTCCATGAAATCAGCCGGTGGAAATGCCTCTTGTAAGCAGATGGTGGACACGAGGCATGATTGATCGAGTCTTCTTTGTCGCCCGTCTCCCGAGGTCAGTAACCCGAGAGATGATTCTGGAGATGAAATACGGTACATTTTATATTTCGATATGGCGACATGTATATTACTGCTGATTGCATACCGTAGTTTATCTGGTTAACGTTTTAGCCTACAGATTATTGCTTCGGTGACAGACTAAACACTATAGTAACAGATTAATGGTGTGCAATGTAGCTTTAATTAGTCTTCTTTGTCGCCCGTCTCCCGAGGTCAGTAACCCGAGAGATGATTCTGCACGTGAAGTACGGTACATTTTATATTTCGATATGGAGACATGTATATTACTTCAGACTGCATATCGTAGTTTATCTGGTTAACGTTTTAGCCTACAGATTATTGCTTCGGTGACAGACTAAACACTATAGTGACAAATCAATGGTGTGCAATATAGCTTTAATTAGTTAGCTTGATCAGTGTCGTGAACATATGGGTCTGTGATGTCTTATTACACCAACTGTCTACTAGCTGAACGAATGCTTTCATCCACCTTAAAAATATATAATTGTGTAATAAAATAAATAAATCTGTCTGTAATTGGAGCATACGCTGTACCCGCGCGTGGCCCCTGTGTTCACCTCCGGCGCATTAGCCTCTCCGCCAGTGCAGGGTAAGTTTTCAGTGATGCCATTCTAGCGTATTTTTCCCTAGATCTGGCGGAATTGTAAGTTAATCTAACGGGAAAAATC